>NC_090854.1:18610661-18728161 GCF_024217435.2 Syngnathus scovelli | reverse complement strand
CAGGACTTGAGAATCCGGCGGCTAAAAGTGACTATAGTCATAAAATATGAAAGAAAAAGTTTGAAACTTGAAAAAGTTTATTTGGACGATGTCATGGACATTGAATTGGGGAGAGGAGACATGGACGGTGGAAGCGTTTTCTTGGAAAAAAACAAAATGTGAAATAAATTATTTTGTTTTGGCGAGCACAGGAAGGGAGGGGAGGGGCGGCGCGGGAACCAGGAGCATGCTGGGGAAAAATGTCTCCAATCCCCACGTTATGTTAGAAAAAAAGCAATGCAACTGTTCGCCACAGGCAGCCAGCCAGCCAGCCAGCCAGCCAGCCAGCCAGCCAGCCAGCCAGCCAGCCAGCCAGCCAGCCAGGCAGGGCCAACAATTCTCTCAGCATTGGAGCATGTCCTCCTCCCGGGAGTCGGCCTCCTGTTGCTCCTCCTCTTGCTCCTCGTCCTCAGCCTCCTTCTCTCCCGGCTCCTCGCCGATGACGTCGAGGGTGGCGTGAAGCGACTCGTCGTGCGGGCGGGGCTCGCCGCCCATCTCCGCCTCCTGAAGCTGCAGCCGACGCTCCTCCACCAGCAGGAGGCGCTCTCGCACGCGCTCGGCCGCCGCCGCGTCGCTGCCCGAGCTGCCGAAACGTTGCTCGCTCCTAACGCACGCACGCACGCACGCACGCACACGCACACTGGGTCAGCGGGTGCGAGTCGGCGTCCCGTTGCACTTTCAAGTCCACTTTACGAGACGTTAGGGCTTTGAATTCGGGCTTCGGTGTTAATTTTGCAGCCTTTCCCATTGAAATTCGCTTTACACGGACGGGAGGCAGCGTTCAAGGTGGCGTGAAAGAAGCTCCGAAAATCTTGGAAAAGGGACAGATGCAAACGGTTGCACCAAGTGGGCCTTACCTACGTTAGCTGCGTTAGCTACATTAGCTGCGTTAGCTACGTTAGTGTGTGTGCATGCGTGCAACCAACCCATCGGGGAAGATGACGGGCATGCCGAGTCTGTCCAGCAGAGCTTTGGCTGAAGCGTCCGCCTCGTCCAGAGACTCGGCCTCGGTGCGCTCGTCCTCCAACACCTGAAACGCGCCCCCCATTTGGGTGAGTATTGGAGCAAAGACGGACGGACAGACGGACGGACGGACGGACGGCAAGAAAGCAGCAGCTTTGCATTTGCTTACCGCGTCGGCGCACCGGTGGAAGGCCAGGGCGAGCTGCAGCCGATGCTGTCGCTCGTCGGCGCTGACGGCAAACTGCTTCCACACGCGGTTGAGTCGGGGCAGCGTGTCGCCGGAGGAGCGGGCGGCGCAGCGCAGCGACTGGCACAGCACCACCGTGGCCTGCAGCAGCTGCCGTCCGTAGTCGTAGGTGCTCTGCGACGCGCCGCACACGCGTTTGCCTCAGCCTCGGAAACACACACACGCACCATTCGCTCACACCGTCTGACCTGCGCCACGTCCACAAACTTCCTGTGTTTGTCCATCAAGGCTTTGGTGTCGCGGGCGTCGTCCCCGAGTCGCACGTGCGTCTTCAGCAGCGCGTCCAGCAGCTCACACAGCCAATCCACAGCCTGCACGCGCGCGCACGCCGCGCACACACACACACACACACACACACACACACACACACACACACACACACACACACGTCATGGCATGCGCGCGCGTACACACACACACACACACACACACACACACACACACACACACACACACACACACACACACACACACACACACACACACACACGTCATGGCATGCGCGCGCGTACACACACACACACACACACACACACACACACACGTCATCGCGCGCACAGTCGAGGCAGCGTCGCGCTCTCGGGTCTCACCTGTGAGGCGTCTTCTTCGCATTTGAACAGCTGAACCATCTGTAGCATCTTCAGACGCCGCACGTCCACCATGTCCTCGCACCTGCACGAACGAGCACGTCACTTGATCAGGCGGCGAACTTTTTTTGGCTCTCTCCCGGTTTGGGTTTCAGATGAGGCTCGGGCCTTCAAAGTTGGCCCATTTGCTAATCGATGAGCACCGCTTCACCTCCGCTAGCACGTTAGCGCTCACCTCTGTTTCCTCATTTGCATGTCGTCCATGACGTCGCGGATCTGCCGCACGTTGTCCCGCTGCTCATCTGCCACCTCGCCCTCGTCGGCGCAGGTGCGCTCCAGCAGCAGTGCCCCCTTCTGGCGCAGCGACGCCAGCCCCGCCTCTGCCCAGAGGGGAGGAGTCGGCGGGTTAAAGCGGCATGACGGTAGGCACTCCACGTACGTACGTACCGACGCTGCGCAGCTTCTCCTCCAGCAGCTTGAGGCCGTGCTGGATCTGCGAGCCGTCCGCCGGGGCCACGTCGGCGCAGAGCGTGCCCAGGAGGGCGTCCAGCTGCTGGGACAGCTAACGACAGCGACACGGAAGCCACGTCAGCGAGAATGGCAATCTGAGCTAAAGCCCACCTAAAGACGGACGGCTGGGTTGCGTGACCTCCTGCGCGGCGGCGTGGAAAGCGTGCGCTGCCTGCAGGACGTTCTGCCGACTCTCCAGCTGCGCCGCCTGCTGGTAGCACACGTCGCTCAGCTGCCGCTGCAGCGCCTTCAGCTCGCCGGCCTCCTCCTCGTCCTCGTCGCCACCGCCGAGGAGGACGGCAATCTGCTGGTTCAGCTCCACGTACACGGCAAACCATTCCTGGGGGGCATTATGGGTCGGTGCGTGCCGTCGTACTCGGGCGCGCCCGGGGGGTCGTGCGGCCGTACGTACGCTGTGCTGGCTCTCGATCTCCTCGTGCTTCTGCTGCAGCGCCTGCGCCGCCCGCATGGAGTCGCCGATGGCCCGGTGAGTCTTCAGCAGCTCCGAGCCCGGACCCTGCAGCCATGTCACCACCTCGCACGCAGGCACGCACGCACACACACACGCTTGAGTTGCCATTTGCCTTGCACGCTTTCCCTTGACTGTCAAGTTTGAGTTTCATCTTTTCTCTTGATTTTCAAACTTTGTCCCAGTTTGACGACATTTGGTGCTCACCTGCATGACTTTGGCGTGCACGTCGTGTATCTGCGAGCGCTTGCTGCGCTGGCGGCAGACTTCCTGGTAGCGTGTGTACTTCTCCCTCAGCGAGTCCAGAAGCTTCACCACCTGAGGCTGAGCCAGAAGCTCCTCCTCCATCGGACGCCACGCCGGCGCTGTGGGCAAAGCGGGGCACGAGGGAGGGGCGGGTGAGCCGGACGCAAAAAGTCATTGTTGAGCCTGCGTGGCTCAGAGCCGGCGCAAAAAGTCATTGTTGAGCGCTGCACATGATGAGCACGTCAGCGTGAGCTTCCCCACCCACCTCCTTGGCCGCCTCCCCCTCCTCCACCCTCCGAGACGTCAAAGCGCCGCTGCTGCAGTTCCGACAGCAACTCGTGGCCTACGCGGCAGAAAGCGCGCTTGTGTTTCACTCCGACACCAAGGAGGACCGCGGCAAATGACAGAAAGAGAGAGAGAGAGAGAGAGAGAGAGAGAGAGTGCTACTAAATGCTCTTCACCCGTCTGGAGAACCGTCTCCGGGTCAAATGACGGGAGGAGGACGTCAGCCGACCTGCGCACATATACACGTACGCATGAGCGGCACGCATGAGTGGCGCGCCGTCGCACGTGCGCGCGACTGCGTACTTGTCCAGGGGGGCGCTCTTGTCGCTGTCGTTGATGATGGACAGCTGGTCTAGCAGCGAGGTGGACTCCTTGGTGAACTTCTCAAAGACCTGGCAGGCAGAAAGGAGCTTGAGTTGCCACGCCAACTCCCGCGCGCATTTGTGATGGTCAGGCGGCGGGGGGCCACCAGTCTCTTGCCGAGCCAGTCGCCGTGGTCGTAGTCCAAAGTCCCTCCGAAGTCGCAGGTCAGCTGCGAAGGCTCGATGTAGCGAGTCAGCTTATTGGCCGAAACCAGGATCACCTGACGCAGCGAGAGCTTCAGTTGGCTGAGCGAGCCGTCCGCTTAAGACCATGGCGCGTCTTTTTGCACAGCGCAGGCGTTTGCGCCGGCCGGGTCTCACCTCGAAGCCCAGCCGGTCCTTCTCCTTCCAGAAGCAGAAGTGCGTGACCTTCTTGTCCCAAAACTCGTCGGGCTTGACCACGCACACCAGCGACACCTCGGCCGGGATCACGTTCTGCGGGAGTTGGTTAGTTAGCGGCGGTTAGCCGCAGCAGCGCCGGCCGGCCGGCCGGCAGTCCGGCCGGCCGGCCAGCACGTACCTGCAGCATGAGCACCACCGTCTTGACCGTGTTCCACTGCGAGCGCCGTCCGTCCACGATGACGGTGAAGCCTCGTGCCTTGCACTTCTCGCTGGAAGCGCAGTTGAATGTACATTCTTAGGCAAGCGCTTGGGAGCGATCAGCTTGCGCTCGAAAAACGCTCGCTGCCCTCCAACTCATAATAAACGAGGGTGCGAGCGTTAGCGCCGATACCGTCCGTGCGTGCGTACCTGGGAATTCCGAGCAGATAGTCCAGCGTGTCGCTGAGCTCGTCCATGCTAGTCTGGTCGCAGCCCAGCGGGATGCTGAGGATCAGACCGCTGCGACGGTCTTTCCCGCCTCAGAACGCAAAAATGATATTTATAGAGATCAGTGCAAGTGCGCGCGCGCGCGCGTGCGTGCACACGTACGTACCTGAGAGGAAGGCCAGCTTCTTGTTGAGCACATCGATGATGCTGCTAGCTTCCATCACGCTAACCTGATGACACAGCACAAGAGCAACCCTCCATGTCATGTCAGCGCTGAAGCAAATGTTGACTTGGACTGCGTCTCCTCACTTCCCAAGCCAGCGGAGCTGGGCCACCCCATGATCGATCATCACCAGCCACCGCAATGATTCACGGCCAGAATATTTATTCAATCAAACGTGGCGGAAAATTGCAATAATGTGTGAGGTGGGGCAATTTGAGCGGTAAGACAAAATAGCCACGTAAGGTTGCGCAGTGATGGATGGATGGATGGATGGATGGATGGATGGATGGATGGATGGATGGATGGATGGATGGATGGATGGATGGATGGATATATTTGTGACCCTGCGACGATAACATTGACGCTTATGATGTTTACGTTTTGAAATGCGGCCTATCGCCAAGCAAGCAAGAAAGGCAACGCCAATGGCAACAGTCAAACTTGTCCCGTTTTCTTAGCACGTGGGAACAAAATTCACGCTTTGACCCTGGAACGGATGAGCGAACGTTATTTCCTGCGAGATCGATTTTGTTCGACTTTGGAGGTCTTGATGAAGTCCCAGATGTGCGGCGGCGGCGGCGCGGCGGCGGCAGCGGCGGCACCGCCACCTCAGCTTCATCGTCCTCATCCTTATGCTCATCATCATCATCATCATCCTCCACCTCATCCTCATCCTCATCCTCATCCTCATCTCGTCTCGTTTCGTTTCGGCTGGGCCCGGCCCACAGACACAATGCCCTCCATTGACTCCCGAGTCTTCCTAGCAATAACTCTCCGATCAGTTCGGCAACGACTACGGACTTTTCCTACCTTTCAGTCAAGCTTTTTGCATTGTGGGGCACCGCCAAGTCTTGCGAGAGTTTCCAACGGGCTCCGGTGGGCGGATATTCAGTGCTTTTCCATCGGCGCTTCCCAAGTGCCGACTTGCTAACTGGAGGCCAGGCTCACACACCACAAGGGGGTGGCTCTCCGCGCATGCGCAGTGCTACTCCAAGGCAGACGAGGTTTCCGCTCCAACTTCTTGAACAACAAAAGCTTTGATTGGCTTCAGGTATCTTACCTGAGCGGATGCGTCGTGTCTTTCTGTCAACATCATTTGTATAATGGCTAAGTGTATATTGTTTATATAAATATATATCGGCGTGAAACTGCGCCAACGACGCTGATGTGAACGGAGGTTGTGTTATTTTGAAGGAAACTCCTTTGACTAAAGGAAGTCACCTCCCTATTCAGGGGCGGGAGCATTGAAAAGCACGTTCAGATACAATCGGAAAGTTCATCTTTCTGCGTTGATTCGCGTCCGTCGAAGATGACTACAACTTTGATGAGTTCACTTAGATGGTTCTCTAGTGTTAGGCTACGGATTTTAGTTATTGATCTGACTCCAAATTGCGATCAACACTTAACACACGAGTTGCTATGTCCTAATCCGCACACTGGCGCACCTAACAATTTGGCGAGTTCGTTCTGTCGAAGAGAAGACCAGGAGATCAATCAGACCGAATTGACCAATTGTTTATTCCTGACAAAGCAAACTAATACAGGCGCCCGGGTCCCGGGTCCCTCACACCAAAACCCGTGCGTTCTTGTGACCCCACAACAAGAAACGACACATTCCTCCGGGTTGCCCAGTTTGAAAGAAACACAATATGAATATGAAAACATGCAAAACGTTGTGTGAAGATTGCTCGATGGCCATCTCCTCCCCCGTCTAGGTGTTATCGCTGAGTGCAGGTGTCCGGCCTCAGCTGTCTGGCGACTGGCTTTTCCCCGCGAAGCCCGACCCGACCCGACCCCCAGGACGTGATGTTATTCTCGTTTCTCACCGACCTTGAGGTGTTCTCGTCTCTCACCGACCTTGAGGTGTTCTCGTCAGGGACTCCCTGTCTGGGCCGGTGGCACATCCTGTTCCGCAACACTTGGAAGAAAACAAGTTCATGCAGTTTGCCTGCACATTCTTCGCCACCCACCAACCACACGAGCACTCCACTACTAGATAGTATTATATTGATATGATTATAAGTCTAACACAGCCTTAATCAAATATGTTTGCAAACTACCGAAAGCACATTTCCCTTTACTCGATACGTATTACAGTGAAATGCGTTGACATTTTTCATAACGTCAAGTCTCACATCAAATGAACCATTCCTCATTTGACATCAGACATTTTATTATGGTGACAGGACAAGTGGATCACAAAGGGATGAACGGTAATCTCAAAACAACTCACTAGTTGTTGTTTTTTGGGTTATTTTTCCTTCCATGAATCTTTTTTGTGTCAGTGAATGCATCATGGTCTGTAGGTTTGTTTTGTCTCTATCTCGTGGACAAACTGAGAAAACGGAAATATCAAGCTGAGGACTAAAGATCTTCTAGCGTGGGTGGGTGCATGTGTGCGCGTATTAAAAGTGAGTTGTCCAGATGACCTCTGGTCCAGGATTGTCTTCAGAGGGTTTCCCATCATGCTTTGCAGCACAGGATGAGCATGGCCATCTGAGGAGAAGAGAGCAGAAGCATTACAGGACTCAGTACCGAGTACTGTGATGATGCTGATGATGATGATAAAGTATACTTGCGCATGGTGGCCATCTGCTGGATGGTGTCGGGCAGTGGCTGTGTGAAGGTCTCAGGCAGAAAGACACTGAGCACAACACCAAACACAGACAAGGAACCCACCAGGATCCACGGCAACAACTCGTACCACACTCCTGACACACACACAAAACATTTCACATGACATGCACGCAGACATCTCTATGCAGCGGCATCATAGAACTTGTACCACCAGGGGAACCCTCACGGAAACCCCTCAAAGATGTGTATGAAGACCCCAATGAAAACAAGTGAAAAGAATCTAGTGAAGATTTGAAAGCCCAAGCCAGTGAAGATGGAACCGACCCAGTTGGAGGATGTAGGGCGACACCGCGGATCCGAGTCGTGAGAAGGTGGCGCAGGAGGACAAGGCTGTGTTCCGGATGACCGTGGGGTACAGTTCTCCGCTGTACGTGTACAAAACGCTCAGGCCGGCCAGAATGCCAAACTTGCCCAGCAGGGCCAGCGACAGGGTCAGGACCCCATGAGCTACAGGCGGAGCAGAAGGCGTCAGTCAATCAGTCAGTCAATCGGTCAGTCAATCGGTCAGTCAATCGGTCGGTCGGTCGGTCGGTCGGTCGGTCGGTCGGTCGGGAGCGGTATTGTTCCCAGGAGACTGCGGGCCAGCTACTTCACCGTGCAAGGTGACCTGCACCAGGAGCAGCGCCAGCGCCCCCAGCAGCGAGAAGGCCACAAAGGACAGCTGGCGAGGAAGACGACGAGACGCCAGCCAGCTCGCCGCGTACGCCGGAACTTCCATGGCCGCCAGCAGGAAGTAGTTCACAAAAGGGTTGCCGGACAGAGAAGACACGTTGAAGGACATGCCAAAGTAGCTGACGTTCAAGGAGAACCTGAAAGCAACGTGACACCGCAGCGGCTTTGAGCAAGGAACCAGTTTCCTTTGAACGCTAAATCATCGATACCCACCACACCATCCACAGGATTAGCGACATGTGACAAACGTTTCGGGTCCGCAAGAGGTCCACGAAATTCATCGAGTCCGGCCGGTCCATTGCCTGATTCGCCACCTGCCGGAATACAAACCCGAGTGAAGACCTTATGGAGGATGTCAGTAAGACTCCGGGAAAGCTACTCGCCCAGTTGAGAACCAGCTGGAGTCTCGTGTGAAAGAGACCAGTTGAGGACTCAATCGAGCGACGCTATCAAATGCAGATGGAGGTCTGCTCACCGTGGTGCTTTTGAAGATGAGCTCCGGAGCTTCCACGCCGTTCTCCAAAGCGGCTGCACTTAGCACCACTTGGGCTTGTCTCAGACGTCCACGAGACACCAGCCAGCGAGGAGACTCTGGAAGGAGCCTACCGCACAACACGCGCATGACGGAGAAGATGGACACAGAACAGCACAGGCCGGGGCGGGCCGGGGTGGGGCTGGCTCACCACCAGAGCGGAACGCAGGCCAGACCGGGGAGCGCCAGGATCAGTGCCAGGAGACGCCAGCTCCGGACCAGGTAGGCGGTCCCGGGCAAAAGCAGCATGCCCGACACGTAAGCCAAGGGCAAACACAGATTGGAGAAGAGGACTCTGGTTGGACCTGTCAGAATCTCAGAGCCTAAAGCACAACAACAGAATGGGAGGGACGGAGGGAGGGAGGGAGGGAGGGAGGGAGGGAGGGAGGGAGGGAGGGAGGGATGGACAGCTCAAGGCATTTGCAAATGGCAGCCTGACTGCCATCCAAAGCTTGCGTTGAGAGCCTGGAAAAGAAGAGGAGGGGAGGGGCAGGGCAGGGCAGGGCGGGTCGGGCAGCACAAACCCAGAACAAAGACCACCACGTAGCAGCCGATTTGCCCGAGGCCCATGGCGAAGAAGAGCGCGGTGAAGAGCTCCCAGGACGGCGCCGCAGCCAGGATGCTGCTGAAGACGCTCATCAGGGCCACGCAAGCCAGCAGAACGGGTTTCCTGCCAAACCTGCTGAGCCAAGCCGTTTGTTGTCTTTGTCACGCCGGCATCCGGCCGGCCGGCCGGCCGGCCAGCCGGGACGAGCAGGGCCAGAGTGAGCGACCGCGCTACCTGTCGGAGAGCTGGCCCGAGATGAAGCATCCGCACAGTCCGCCCAGGAAGTAGGCCAGAGTGCTCAGAGGCGCTTTCCATTGCTCATCGCACACCAGAGCAAACTGGGAGGGAGGGAGGGAGGGAGGGAGGGAGGCAGCATCAAAACCAGCTGCCGTGCTAAACGTCAAGCGACTCGCCGCTTCACCTCTGTGACCACCGTGGACTGGTAGTGCTCCGTGCTGAAGGTCCAGCCGTCCTTACAGCCTTCCTGCGGCAGGCTGGACAGCGGCGCATGGGAACTGAGGCCGGAGGCGCTGAGGTTCTGAATGAGGCTCAGCTGAAAGCGACTGCAGCTGCTCCGCTCCAAGCGTCCAGAGACCAGCTGAGCGACAAACATCCCGTTAATGTTCCACTCGCTGCGAGTGAGGAGAGCGGTTGGGACCGGACCGGACCAGACACTCGGCCGGTCAATCATTTGCTCAACTGCGCACTTGGAGGAACTGAAAAACAGAAATGTCTGGAGGAACCTCGCACACCATCAGAAGATGCGGCCAGAAGAAACCCGAGCCGGCCGGTTCTGACCTGCAGAGGGACGGCGACCTGCGTCCATTCGGGGCCGAGGCTGTTGTCGGGGATCCGGCAGACGTGCGGCGGCGTGGCCAGCAGGTAGAGGCTGGACAGCAGGTTGCAGCCTGAGGGGAGGGCGGCCAGGCACAGCTGCCAGACCACTCGCCTCTGGAAGGGACCCCAAGAGCCCAGGAAGGACACGGCGTCCTCGTAGTCCGGCTGCATCGAGACCGCCGAGTACCGTGCCAGACGGCCGTGCTGTGGCTTTCAAAAGCTTTCTTTTGAGGAGCTTGACTCCTCCCCTCTACCAAAGCTTCCGACTCAGCAAATGTGTGTGTGTGTGTGTCCAAGGGGCAGCCAATCACAGATCAGACGCACAAAAGGAGCCTGTTGCAAACTTTATAAATTAATAAAAACATTCCCTTTAGTCTTTTGCTGACAGATTGTTTCGCAGCCTCACACGCGTGTTGTCACTGACAATCATACAAAAATATGCTCAACGTTTCCTCCATTTGCCTTTTTCTTTTCTTCCAATACGTACACGTCCACTTGACTGTCTCCACCTTTTTGCATAGTTGCAAAATGGAAGAAACTTTTGATCGGGTGAACAAAGTCAAACGTGGCGCAGAGGCGGGGGAAGAAAAACAACAACAAAAAAAGTCCAGTAGAGGCTGTGAGCGGACTGGAGCGATCGCCCAGCGTCCAAACTAAAATCCCTTTGAGTTGCTCATCCTCCGTGTGCGCGCGTGTGTGTGTGTGTGTGTGTGTGTGAAAGAGCACAAACGTGAATGGACCAAAGTCTGAAAAGCTCGTCTTCCCTTTGCCCATTGTCAACATGAAAAGGTGTTCCGTGACGCAAAGGTCATGAATGTGCCTTGTTGGCGGTTAGCACCAAAAAGTGTTGGCGAGAGACTGGCCCTGGTTGTGGCTAAGCCCATCCGCCGCATCGATGGCATCTTGGAATCCCTCGTCTCAACGTCTCGCCGCCGCGCCTCCTCCACGTGGGCCGGCCCCCTCGGCCTACTCCTCGGCCTCGGTGGCGGCGAAGGGCAGTGCCACGGCGTGCTCCTGGGCCAGGGCGGCCAGCTCCTTGAGGAACTCGCAGAAGATGACGGCGCAGTAGACGGCGTTCTTCACGCGCAGCGCCTCCGCCTGCCTCTCCAGATTGGACACGCCGCTGCCAAACAGAGCGCTGTGCAGTGTCTGGCCGCCCACTCGCACGTGGGCCAGGGCCATCTGGGCGGCGCTGCGGCTTCGAGCGGGGCTGTTGGTGTGGCGGAGGATCAGGTCGCTCAGGGACGACTTGCGACTCTTGACTGGCACAAGAGAAGAACGCGCTGAGTCGGGGCGGAGCGGGGCTGGCCCCTTTGACAGCTGTGCTCACCTAGCGAATCCGAGCGGCGGAGGGGGGGGACGGCGCCTGGCGGCTCGCTGCGGTCCAACTTCCCGCGCGCCACCAGGTACTGCTGCGCCTTCCTCAGCATGGCGGGGAAGTCCTCGCGGGAGGCGGCGAAGGCCTCGATACGGCTCTTGACGGAACCCAGGACCTGCGGGGAGAGCGCCCGAGTTTTGGCTGGAGAAAGCAAGCTCTCGCCGGGCCGGCCGGACTTTGGGAATCTCATCCTCCGTAAGCGGGTTTACCTGGACGAGAGACTTGACGCTGGGCTGGAAGACCATGTTGGTGTTGAGCAGGAAGGAGCGCAGCAGCGGTTGGGGGTAGCAGGCCAGCCGCGCCACCACGCCCGTCAGCAGGATGTTGACGTACAACGAGTTGTGCGGCATGTTCTCCATCTTGGCCAGCAGCGCCGCCATCAGCGGACCTGCACGCGCACGCATCAGTCAGTCACACGTGGCTCACCTTTGGCGGGGGCACGAGGTGAGGCTCCTACCTGTGTACGGCTGACAGGAGCCCTGAGCCAGAGGTCTAGCGGGACTGCAGAGCACCGCGTGGGAACTTTCTCCCGTGCCGTCGGGAGCCGACCCTTTCCCCTCCGGGTCCACGCGCCGCTCCAGTTCTTTCAGCTCCCCGCCGAAGGCCTCCCCGTCATCGGGAGAGTTTTCCAGAAGCTCCCGGATGAGGCTTTCCACCGAGGGCTGGCCGGCGGCGTCATTTTGTTGGGGGTCGTCACGCTGCTCTGAGTCTCGCTTCACCTTCTTGGCCTCCAGCTCTCTGTCCCCATCCGGGCGGGGCTCGCTCGGCTCCGCCGCGCCGTTAACCAAGGCTTCGCGGGAGTTGTCTGGCGCCGGTGGGGAAGCGGCTAAAGGCGCGGCGGGGCCGAGGTGCGGAGGAACGGGTCTGGCAAGTGGCTGTTGAAAACCGCGCTTCTTGGAGCGCGGCGTGAGGCTGATGCAGTTATTTTGGCCGATGGTGACCTCCCACTCGCCGCTGTCGTGCTCCGAGCCGCTCCATTCGGACCGCGCCGAGCGGCGCTCGGGGTACGCGCCAGCGGCCAGCAAGTGCGGGGGCGAGGCGCCGGCACAGGGGTTCTCGCCGTCGTAGGGCGCCGACCAGTCCCGGCAGGCCCAGGAACAAAGCTCCACGCCTCGTCGGGCGTCCTTCAGGTAGTCCAGGTAGCCCCGATCTAAAGCCGCGACGGTGGGCTGCGGCCCGCGTGCCGGGCTGTCGGGGGCGGACCGCTCGTAGTCGGCGGGACCGGGAGCCCCCCCCGAGGCGCTGCTCTGCTGGCGGATGAAAAAGGTCAACCGGGACGGCGTGCTGGGTCTGGTGGGTGTGCCGCCGCCGCCGGAGTCCCCGCCCGCATCGTGGGCCACTGTAGACAGACAAACTCAGCAAATTCTGCAAACACTTAAGCGGGTGCTTAACATTCACTTTTGGGAGGATCCTCTTCCCGCACGGCCGTCCGGCAGCACTCAGGGATGAGCGACAGGAACTTGTCGGCGCACTTCCCGTACATGTCGGTCTCCCGGATGGCGCGCCGCTGACTCAGCATGACGTGGCTGCACGGGAGCAGGTACCTGGGGCCCGGCAGACCAGGTCACGGCCCGTCCATCGCCGGCGGCCGCACGCATGCGCATGCGGTACGAACGTACCTGAGGACCAGCTGCAGCATGATGTCCTCGCAGTTCAAGGACACCAGAGTGCGGAACAGGCTCAGGGATACCATGCAGAGCTGCGAGACAAGATGGCGCGCGCTCAGTCAGCAAGCACCTGCTCCAAACACGGGTGCCATGCGTGTATGGCACACCCACCCTGGAGTTGCTGGCGATGCGCGCGAGCAGCGTGTCCAGAATGGAGTCGTTGTCCAGGCGATGCAGCAGGATGAAGCGCAGGAAGGTCTTGAGCAGGGCCGTCTCGCTCACACTGCGCAGGAACAGGTCCAGGTAAGCCGTGCTGGCGATCATCTCGTCCACCGACGACTGCACACCACACCGGCAAGCGCGGATGAATCAAATTGAGTTTGGGGCCGCCGCTACGCCGCCGCCGGCGTCTCCGTGAGCGAGCGAGCGAGCGAGCGAGCGAACGAGCACCTTGTACAGGGCCGGCGCCACCACCGGCACCAGAAAGCCGTTGTGCAGGTAGTCCAGCAGCTGCGAGCGCACGGCGGGGTGGGCCACCTGCACCACCGCGTTGCAGAACTCCAGCGAGTTCATGAAGACCACCAGAGAGGACATGGCCGTCCAGTCCTCGCGCCGCAGGGCGTGCCAGTCGTCACCGCGCGCCTCCATCTTGCGGGGCAGCGACGAGTAGAGCGCGCTCAGGCCCGTCGCCAGCACCTGCGGATGACCAACCCACCAAGTTAGTGAGCGGTCGGGGGAGACTCGCTTTCCACCCACACGCACATACGTACAGGGCAGAAGTAGGAGTTGTGCGCAATGTAGCGCGCCACGGCGCGGTCCGAGGCAGAGGCGGCCATGACCAGCAGCAAGGCGTCGCGGGCCTGCTGGCCCACCGCGCCCTCGCGGTGGATGAAGGGCACCAGCAGCGAGAGGACGGGCAGGTCGCCCGAGCCCCGCGGCGCCGGGGCCGCCCGCAGCAAGGTCTCCAGCAGCGCCGGCTCGCGCGCCACCCACGCGCACACCTGCAGGGGTCGGGCCAGGTTGCGGTCAGGTTTTTCCTTCAAACATTGCTTAGATTGCTCGCTCGCTCGCTCTCGCTCTCTCTCTCCCCCCCTCCCTCCCTCACCTGATTGAGGAGCAGCACCAAGCCGTTCTCCAGCGCGGGGGGACAGCCGCCGTCTGGCGGCGCGCAAGCCCCGACCAGCCTGAGCAGCGGGCGCAGGACGGCCGGGCGGCGCAGCAAGGCTTGCCGCGATTGGCCCACCAGCATCTCAAAAAGCTTGAGCAGCGCCCCCAGGCTGTCTGTGTCGGGACCGCGGTCAAGGTGCCACAGGAGAAGGCGCTCCAGCACCTGCTCGCGGATCACCAGCTGCAGGATGGGCCCGCTGCCGCCTCGGCCCTCGCCGTCTTGGTCCTGGCCGCCTGGGTCGCCCTCGCTTGGGGGGGGGCGCTCCTCGGCCAGGAGGCAGAACATCTGGTCTGTGTGGTTCCTCACCGCTATCAGGTCGTCGGTGGAGCGCGACGACTCGTTCTGCTCCAGCACGCGCCACAACTGAAAAGCAAAAAAGAAAACAACACCTTTAATTCCACTTCAACCTTTTTGCTCTCGCAATATTTACGTCCAAAAATATTTGACGCGGCACACGTATGGTGCGTGTCATTGCCGAGATGACCGTTTTTCTTTTCAGGAAACCATTGTTGCCCGACGTGACGTGACTTGCACGTCAAATGTGCGGTGGGCCAGCGCGGCGGACGGTCCGCCTCGATAAGCGAGTGTGACTTCCTCTTGAGCAAGATCGACACATTTCATCTTTAAAAAAAAAAAAAAGGCCACTTCTCGTCGGAAAAAGGATGTCTCGTCAAGTAACCACTTGATTCTGTCAAAGCAAGAAAGTAAAATGAGACCCGTTTCACGTTGTTACATTTAGACAAAATGTGACCAGAATCTTTCAAGCTTTTCAAAAACGATCAAAATAGAAGCTGTCCGCTTGTCTTCAAAGCACTCACTTGTCTCCAGTGGTTCTCAAAGACCATGAGGCAGGTCTCAGGGTCAGCGGTGCACGAGGGCGCCTCGTGGGGGGCGGCGCCCCGCCCCGGGCGGGCGGTAGCAGGGGCGGCACGTGGCGTCAACCTGCCCAGCCAGCTCATCTCTGGGCCACGACGAGCCGGCGGGCAGAGGGTGGGGAGGAGGGTGGGGGGGCGGGCGGGGCTCGGTCTGCGCTCCTCGTCGCCACCCAAGTCGTCGTCACGGGCAGGAAGTGGCGCGAGCCGTCATCCGGTCTGCAACCAGGACCACTCCATGCTTGCTGTCGACACACGACCGCCACCACCGTCATCATCGTCGCCATCTAGAGCGAGCCCGAGCAACGGAACGGACGTCTACGGCTTGGAAGTTGGCACAAAGGTTGGTGGAAATACTCCGCCTCACAGCAGGAAAAAAGCCGCCGTTGCGAGATTGATCCAAAGAATGACGGCGAGCGCTTTGGCGCAGCCTAAACTCTGTTGGTCACCACCATCGCACTACTCGAACCAGTCGACCCAAATCTTTGTCTCTGACTCAATAGCGGCGCTGATATCAAAGCGGTGAAACCCTCGGCGCCCTCTGCTGCCGCGCTGCGCTGCGCCGCGCCCTCTTCTCGCCAGCCGTGACGTGACGCCTGCAAGTTAACTTTTAAACCGCTTTCGTCTTGCCTTTGAACAGAGCAGCTCAAGAGCAAGTTTGTCAGGCAAAAAAAGGAGGAGGAGGGAAGAAGTCAGCAGCACTCACCGGCGCACGCAAACGCGTCGGCGGCCGAGCTGGACGGGAGCGCCGAGCTGGACAAGACAGTTGCGACGGACGGGCCACTTGACGCACGCAGAGCCTGGGGAAGCGAGCGCCGAGCTGTGCGACCTTTGCACCCCGGGGTGGGGTGGGGTGAGGTAGGTGGGGCCCGGCCGGTTGGCCGGCCGGCCGCTGCCGACACAGAGAAGCAGCCATCAAATGCTTTTCATGCCGCTGCCGTTTTTTTGCTTTTTAATGCCAACTATACAATTGGAAGACCAGGACTGCTTGCCTAAGGAAGATTTTTGGACAGAAAATATGACAAACATCGATCTACTTGGTCAAATTGAGCAATGCCTTTTCTTGAGAGAAATAAATAAATAAATAAATAAATCACACAGCTAGTCAAAATAATGATCTAACACTTGGTCAAATTGAGCAATGCCTTTTCTTGAGAGAGAAAAATAAATAAATAAATCACACAGCTAGTCAAAATAATGATCTAACACTTGGACTTGTTTCTCAAAAAATATACCTTTATTATTTGAAGACGATTACGACTGTCTTTCAAAAAGAATCTCTATTATGACTTTTGTAAAATCCTGTAGCGTAGCAAGGATCATTTGATTGAGTATACAATTGTTTTTGACTCAAGGAATAAGATAAAAATCGAATCTATAAGGCGATTTCACGATCGCGGATTTGACAGATCGCGGCTTGGTCTGGGCACGACCGACCCCCGCGAAGGAGCATTGCTGACTGCTGCTTGTCTTGTGGCAACAAATGGGAAACACTCCCGGCGTCAGCTAGCATCCGCGACCGACCGACCGACCGACCAACGACCAAAGGCCTTCGCTTCCGCTCATTCGCCATAGAAAGATAGATAGATGATCGTGTCAAGTGTTTACTGCTGGCTGGCTGGCTGGCTGAATGGCTGGCTGAATGGCTGGCTGGCTGGCCTGGCTCACCTTGTTTTGCTGCCCAATCGAGCGAAGGCTTGGCTAGCGGCTAGCGACGAGCGGTAGGCGGCAACGAGATGAGAGCCACAACGTCTGAGCGGCGCCCGACACAAGCTGCGGGGCGGCCCGTGGCGCCTCGGTACGACGGAGGGAGAGAGAGAGAGACAGAGGGAGAGGGGCGCCGCATCCTGTCGGCGACCAACGGGACGGACGAACGTACATGGCCATCAAACGACCACTCAAGCTGAGGGGCATCCACGGCCTGCCGCCATCTTGGTCGTGTGAGAGCGACTCCGCCCGCTCGCCCGCTCGCCGCCCGCCTGCCGTCGTCCACGTCATATGGGGCGGGATTTGAGTCCCAATGATTCGAACAAATGCCTCCCCCCGCGACTTTCCCCTGCCTGGGTGTACACTTGTTCAGATCCACAAGACATTTGAGATTTTCGCATGAGTTTTTTGTTGTTGTTGTGTGTGCATTTTTCTCGACGAATCAAATTTTGTGTGTTAATTGATGGATGTGCGTTTGTGGATCAGCAGACACGGGGATTTATACTTGACACAAACGTCACGCCTTTCAAAACATGCGCACGCACACGCTCCACACGGGTCGCAGATATTCACGTGTTGAAAAGCCATACCTTCTCCGTCCGCGGGGAGGCGGTGTTTCCAGCTTCTTGTTTAAAAATGGGAAATTGTGAAACGGAACAAATTTCGACCGTCCAAAAAGCCTTATTCAACAATCGATTCATTGACAAGAAAAGTCACAAAATAGTCAAGTCAAGTCAAGTCAAGTTTATTTGTATAGCCCTAAATCACAGACAGTCTCAAAGGGCTTCACATAGCCAAAATTGACAATTATTCTCAAATAAAATAATACAAGAGCTCACAGACACACTTACACACAAAGACCGTTCATTGTTTTTATGCTTGAGTGTGTGTGTGTGTGTGTGAGTGGGCTATCAATTTGATGGGGGGCATTTTGGCGGTCACCGGTCCATAGGGGCAGCGGCCGGGACCATCTGCTAAGCGGAGCCACATTTACCTGCCACGCTCTTGGACACTGGCCACACACACGCACACACACAGTTCAACTTTTGTCTGCTTGAGTGTGTGTGGTGTGGTGTGCTGTCAGTTTGATGGGGGGGGGGCATTAAGGTCACATGTGCGGGAGTAGTTTTGGCGGTCACCGGTCCATAGGGGCGGTGGCCGAGACCATCTGCTAACATTTACCTGCCACTCTCTTGGACACTGGCCACACACACACATGTTGAGACTGTGGAAATGGTTGAGTGGAAGCCCATCCGTCCGTCCATCCATCCATCCATCCGTCCTTCCGTCCGTCCATCCGTCCATCCGTCCATCCATCCATCCGTCCATCCATCCATCCATCCATCCATCCATCCATCCATCCATCCATCCATCCATCCATCCATCCATCCATCCATCCATCCATCCATCCATCCATCCATCCATCCATCCATCCATCCGGAGCAAAGACAAGAAGCAGAGTGCTTCTGCTCACATTTATTGACAACAGCAGTGTAGAAAATCACACACTAACTAGTCTGCCTCTGACAGATTTGCCAGTCCAAAGCTAGAGCCAAGTCGCCCAGGGGGTGGCCACTAGTGGTCGCAGCCAAACAAGTCCATGGACACTCGATGCTGCTCCGGGATGGCGCGTCCGGCCACAAAGAGCTGGATGTCATCAAAGTGGTAGAAATGGTTTCCGACGATCACGCGCACGCCGTGGGGGTCGCACATGGCAGCGTCCACCTTTGTGATCAAAGTCAACGCACGCTCGTTGGTGGCCTCGTGAGGTGTTTTCGCCAGGTCCACATCGTAGATGTGGTCGCCTGAAAAGACAAAGGCGATGGGGATGTTGACGTCAGAGACCAAAGGTGATATTGGGAGGGAGGGAGGAAGGAAGGAAGGAAGGAAGGAAGGAATGCAGGAAGGAAGGAAGGAAGGAAGGAAGGAAGGAAGGAAGGAAGGAAGGAAGGAAGGAAGGAAGGAAGTGCTTTTCAAAACGACCTTTGATAACGTGAGCAATGTGCTCATTCCCGCAGACAAAGGCGGCGTCAATGGGGCCCTCCAGACCCAGAACCTCCTTGACGGTTTTAGGGTAACCTTCGCTGAGGGTGTGCGGCTCGCTGACCTTGTACAGATACACTTGGTCGTCCTGCGCACAAGGAGACGCGACGTTACCGTCGGCGGTCTGGTCGGTCCCGAGACGGGCGGCAAGCGGGGCAAACCTTCATCATGTACAGCTGGTCCTCGTAGGAGAAGACGGCATCCACCTCGCTGTGAAGTTCTTTGAAAGACGCTTCGATGGTGTCAGCCTTCACCATGTCGTTGTTGCCGTCTCTCTGCAGGAAATGGTGACCTGGGCAAAGGAGGGCCGCCAGCCGCCTCAGTCACCGCGCCGCTTCCATCCTTTCTCTCTCTCTCTCTCTCTCTCTCTCACCTCTGAAGGCGTACAAGTTGCCCGCATTGTCAGAGGTGATGGCATCCAGGTGAACATGGCTGCATCGCTCTCGCTCCACCATGTCGGTTTCCTCGCCTGCCACGCACAACATTGAGAGAAGCGAAACTTCCGAGCGAGTCTCAGCGCTGACGCACTTACTGTAGTTGGAGCACTTCATGAAGAAGTCGCGGGCCTCCTTGGGGTATCTACCGTGGACCTCTCCAGTCTTGGGATCAAATTTGGAGAACTGGTGTCCGTGGAAGCAGTAGTAGTGCTCCATGTAGCGGAAGGCCGACGTGCAGTTGGGCATGGTCTTAAACTCTCTGTGTTCCACTGCCTTGTTGCCCATGTGGTAGTGGTAGATTTCGTGCTCTGTCGGAGGAGGGGGGGTCAGGAGGGGGGATGGGGGGGGGGCTTATGTCGTCTTTGCGAGAACCAACCTTTGAAGAAGATGACTTCGTCCTCATCGCAGTCCGGCTTGGGACATACCACAGCGGCGTCCAGGTGGTCCGGGATGCCCGGGAACACTTCGGGGATGGTCTTGGGGAAGCCCTCCTCCAACTTGTGCTTGTAGTAGGCAAACACTTTGTCGTTCTGGATAGAAACAAAGGCGGGCTCAGCGCCAGCCAGCCAGCCAGCCAGCCAGCCAGCCAGCCAGCCAGCCGGCCAGCCAGCCAGCCAGCCAGCCAGCCAGCCTGCCAGCCAGCCAGCCAGCCAGCCAGCCAGCCAGCCAGCCAGCCAGCCAGCCAGCCAGCCAGCCAGCCAGGCGCGACTCCAAACGAGCGCTCGTGTGCGTGCGTACCACAAAGAAGTAGAGGTGGTCGTGGTCAGAGGCGTTCTCAAAGTGCATCCGGAAAGCGGCATCCAGGTGGTCCAGAGGGTGGTTGGGATCTTCCAGCTCGGGGAAAGATCCGTTGAGCAGCTCCGCTTTGCCGTGGAAACCCTTGAACACGTAGTGGCCTTTGAAGAAGAAAGGCATGCCCTCCTCGCTGACCGTCACCGCGTCCATCTCCAGGCCCAGACAGCGGTCCGGGGCGTCTGCGCGACATGCCGAGAGAGAGAGAGCGAGAGAGAGAGCGAGAGAGAGAGCGAGAGAGAGA
Organism: Syngnathus scovelli; assembly: GCF_024217435.2. NCBI lineage: Eukaryota > Metazoa > Chordata > Actinopteri > Syngnathiformes > Syngnathidae > Syngnathus > Syngnathus scovelli. The sequence goes on along the minus strand of NC_090854.1, from coordinate 18,707,989 downwards.
GAGAGAGAGAGAGAGAGAGAGAGAGAGAGAGAGAGAGAGAGAGAGAGAGAGAGAGAGAGACGTGCTTGTGTTAGCGCCGAGCACGTCGGGACGAGGCATTTGTGCCTACAAAACGGAAGCGCGCCACCCGAGCCCAGCCCGCCGTCTCCTGGGACAGCGTCACTAACGGCGCACGAGTCGCGTTGGGGAACTTGGAGATGATGATGAAGAAGGAGAAAGCGCAGGTTGGGGCTCACTCACCTGAATGGCCATCGTGGCTGCGGGAAAAGAAAAGAAAGGAAAGGAAAGAGGCGTCACGCAGGTGTCAAACCAAGTCAATCTGTGGCACAATTTCCTCCGGCCATACTCGGCAATGCTTCAAATGCAAAGGCGGACTTACTGGTCGGCCCGCGCCGAGGCCAAGCAAAGGCACAGGACGGTGGCGAGCGCAATCTTCATGACGGCCTGACAGGAGTGAGCGAGACCGGAGGTGGCGACTCCACGGCTCCCCGGGCCATTTATAGGATCAGGCCAGGTGCGGGGGTGGCGAGCCGGACCCGTTCGATCCGGAATGCCGTGTCCTCAAGATACACCCGAGCGGGGTTACGCAAGCAGGACAAATCAATACGCATGAGGACACACGCTTCCCCACGCGCTTTGCCAAGCCACCGCCGCCGCGTTCACGTGTCTTATTTGGCCGTGCCGCTTTCCTGAAGTCGCATCGCTGGAGTCCAGCGAGCGACGGCGACTGGGGTCAAAGCGGGTCCGGAAGCTTCCAGAAGGTCCTCAAAGAGAGGTAACTAACCCGGCGTACTGGCGGGTCACCGATTGTACAACACGCCCCTGGGCAGTGAACATTAACAGAAGTTGCCGAGCGTCTTGGCGCGCGCTGAGGGACGGTCAACGTCCGGCGTGCCGACGCTCCCGTGCAAATCAAGCGCTTGAATTCTCTTGGTCTCGCAGGCCGGGCGCGATGGCCGCTTGGGGATCCGCTCACCCCTATCAAAGGCCTGGCGTCACGTCGCCCCATTGGTTCGTTTGGCACGTCGAGCCGCTCGGCTCGCTTGATGAACTTACATTTATGGCCCAGCTTGTTCCAATCGACTGATTTTGCGGAAAGCAGGAGGCTTGTGAGTGAGTGAGTGAGTGAGTGAGTGAGTGAGTGAGTGAGTGAGTGAGTGAGTGAGTGAGTGAGTGAGTGAAATTCATAGGGCAAGCTGCCTTTGTTTTGGCCAATAGGATGGAGTTTGGAGCGAAGCCTGACTTCATTCTCGTCCGTTTTCATAAGGTACGTGGTCTCGCTGCTCCAGGAGCTACGAGACGTGACCGACCCTCGAAGCCCCCGCTGCGCTGCCATCGTCCCGGTTTAACCTGGCCGGCCTCGAGCAAACTCGCCAAAGGTCACCTCACTGTTTGCCCGACGCTCACGTAACGCAAAGCAGAAAGAAGAATCAGCAGCCAGTTGTAATGAAAATAAATACATCTGTTTTATTCTTCGTATTTCTAGCGAGTGAGCCCTCCCTGCATTAAGGCGCAACTTCCACGAGTGTGATTGACAAATATGGAAAAGAAACACACAAAGTGAAGGACCGGTGAAGTCGTACGTCGCGTTGCAATGACTCCACAGCGGATTTAAAAATCATTGATTATCAATCCCTAGAGGAGATGGACACGCGGTGGCATTCAGTGTTAGCCTGACCCCTGTGAAAATGGTTGAATACTGAGCGCTTGCTCAGCCTCAATCAAACGTGACAACTTGCACAACAAGCCCTCGAGCCCATTCGGACCTGCCACATTTCCATCACTAACAGCGTCTGTGCTTACAGTGTGTACCAAATGGCTCAGAAATGGCCAAGCGGATAATGATGCTAATCGGTTAGCACGTTGGCTAACACACAACTTTTCTCCCGACTCTTTGCTTCTGAAACCAGCGGCGTCGATAAGTAGCTCAATTAGCTCATGACTTTGTATGCAGGCGAGCTAACCTGCTAAAACGCTTTGCTCAATGTCTTCTCAACTCGGGTGGCTAACATGTCGCATTTGAGCACAAAAGATTAGCAACGTTTGCGTTGACGCGTAGCTGCCTAGCCGCTAACGTGTCCCCGCTCCAGCTAAATTGGTTAACTGCCGCTAATGCTAACGAGCCCATTCCTTTCTTTTCTCAAGCATGACGACGGTGGTCGTGTAAACGTCAACTTTGTGCAGACATGTGCTTGCACGCGCGCTCACAAAATCACTCTCTCAAGCAATGTCTCTGTCTCGCACGCATGATGTCATATGCTGAGCAAAATCTCAGTGGCTTCTCTCTCTCTCTCTCTCTCACAATCTTACATTGGCACAAATGCCACACTCATCGCTGGCGTTGTTGCGTGACACCGTGGTGAGGAGTTGATCCAAAAACAAAAAGGTGCCGTTGGAGTGCTGCTCTTGGATGTAGGTCTGACCGGTCCTGGCTTCTGGCCTCCTGGTCCCGGTCCAATTTTCTTATCATGTCTTTGCTGATCCCTAGTGATTGTAGCCCTAGCTTCCACAATACCTACTCTGTTTTTTTTTACAGGGCCCGGTTCTGTTTACAGATCCAATTTTCTGCTACGAGTCTCGTCGAGTAGTCCAGGGTTACCGACAGTAGCGGCCGACATGCCTTTTTGCTAGTCCTGGCTCTTAGGTTTCATCCTTCCGCTCTCGGTTAGTGTTGGCGGGGTTTGGTAGCGGCTAGACTAGCAAACAAAGCAAAATAAAGGCACGGAGAGGAGAGGAGAGGAGAAGAGAAGAGAGGAAAGGTGCAAGCGCTTCCCTCGCTTGCGGCCGCTGCTTTTGCTATCAGCGTAGTTTCTGGCCCAAGCGCAGTGTGCTCGACATTCAGTGTTGCTCTTCCGCAGTGTCCGGACGTGGCGGGCTAGAGGCTCCGGCCGGGTGGCGAGGGCTCCTCCGACATCTGCGGCGGCCGCCGCACTTCCTGCAGGCCGCTCTCACCGATCTGAAGCACAACGAGGCCACGGCGTCACAAAACGAGTGGGAGGGGGGTGGAAAGAAGTCCAACTTGCAGGACAAATAATGCTTATCCAATGCGACATTTTACAAGTTGGGCACTCTTTAAATATGGAAACTATTTTTCCATTCCATTCCTTTGTTATTTTGTGTTGGACTCCTTTCCCCCCCAAATATGACCCCCGCCAATTGGAGCTTCATGAATGATAATGATGAAAAGATGTGAATGACTGGGGGAGTATTTTCCATCCACGTTGCCCTTTGACCTCAGCGCGTTTACCTCCATAACGAGCCGGTTCAAGTCGTTGTCGTCGCCCAGGGCCTCGTGCGGTCCCTCCTCTTTGCTGCTCTCTCCCTCATCCTCCTGGAGCCGGTCCCGGTCCGGCTGCCTGTTGGGGCGAGGGGGCGGCGTCGGGGTGATATCGACGGACGCCCGGTACACGGCGGGCTTGTGCGGGTCGCAAACCGGATCCGCCCCCGGCGTCGAGGGCCGACGGGGCGAGGCGGCCCGGCCGGCCGCGGAGGCGCGCTCATCGTAGCTCAGCTCCGATTGGAGGATGAACTGCTCCCTCAGGAGTGCTGACACCTGCGCAAGCACACCTTAGCATGGTTAGCTTTAACGTTCGTGCGTGGGTGCTGCCTAACGCAAATTCAGCGTCGGGCAAGTGCAACGTGCTCGACTGACCGGCTCCACGGCTCCGAGCGCCGAGCTGGCCGCCGCCCGGTCCGCGTCCTGCCGAGGGGGAGGAGCCGCTTAGTCGCTGGCGCGGCGCTAGGCCGAGTGTCTGCTTACCTGGCATGGCCCCGCCTCTTCCGTCAGCTCCATCACTTTGTCGTCCAGCCGCTGTTCCAACTCCAGCAGTTCCTCTCTGACGGACGAACGTAGCGACTCCAGCTGCTCCGCCTCCAGCCTGCGCACACAGAGGGTCAAGCACGAGGACACGCACAAACATACGTGCGCCCGCCCGCCCGCCCGCACAGAATGGCCCTTTCACAATACAGGCAAACACACACATATCAACAAACAAGCACATAGGTACACATTGCCACATGCGCCCACACGCACACACAAACACACATGGAGGCTAAGGCTAGCCATTAGCGCACCTGTCAGCGGGGCTCAGGTGTTTGTAGACCAGCGCCTGCTGGCGGATCACGGACAGCTCCAGCTCGCCCATCTGTGCCCGGAAGGCGGCCAGGCTGCGCCGCTTCCGTCGGAGCTCGTCCAGGGCCTGGAGGGCAAAGGTTAAAAGGTGAGGGGCAGAAACGTGCAAAGGGGCGCGGAAGGGCGCTGACCTGTCGACGGGAAGCTCGGGGACCCGCATCCGAGGCATCGGCGCGCTGCCGAGAAAAGAGAAAAGCTTGGAAAAGGAAGTCAAGCTCAATACAAGCCTTGCCAACAAATCCGCCACAACAAATCAATAAATAAATCCCTTTCCAACTTTCAAATACACTTGCTGCAGAAATTCAGCCTACGCTTTCCTGGGCTTGAGCACAAAAAGTGACCAATCACATCGGAGCACCAACCAACCTGGTTGAGAGTGTGAACGGTCCCCCTTATGTCATGAAGAACCCTCCTCAGCTCCATCTCCGTGCCGGACAAGACCTGACCGGAAGCCGGACTCGAGCCCGAGCGCAAGCCGTACCCCGGACCCAGACGGGGGTCGTGAGCCAGATTGTGAGCCGGGTTCAAGCCGTAACCGGCGCCGAGACCCGGGTGGAGGTCGCGAGCCGGAATATGACCCGTGTGCGAGCCGTAACCGGGACCGAGACCCGGGTGGAGGTCGTGAGCTGGAATATGACCTGTGTGCGAGCCGTAACCGGGACCGAGACCCGGGTGGAGGTCGTGAGCCAGAATATGACCCGCGTGCGAGCCGTAACCCGGGGCGAGAGCAGGGTGGGGGCCGTGAGCCACGGTATGGCCCGGATAGGGGCCCGGGCCGACACCCGGGTAGGGGTTGTGACCGTGACTATGAGCCAGATGAGGGCTGTCGCCAACTCCGGGGTGGGAACTGCGGTTCTGGCCGACGTGACCCGAGTAGGGGCTAGCCGGGTGGGGACTCTGACCCGGATGAAAGCCGTTCCCGAGGCTGTGAGACCAGGGGCTGAGCTGCTGGTAAGCCTGCCGGTAACCCGGGTAGGGCGGGCTCTGGGGAAGCGAATGGTACGCCGTGTGGTAGTGGTGCTGCGCAATGGGGGGACTTCCCAGAGGGACGTTCCACAGGCTGGCGTAGTGGGGCGCTCCACCCAAAGGAAACGACTGCTGGAGGAGGTTGGGGAGGCTGCCGTAGGGGTACAGAAGGGACTGGTCCACAGGGGGGGCGGACAACGGGCTCCCTGCTCTGGGGCTAGGGCTCGGGGAGAGGACGGGGGTCCTGCCCTGCCCGTAGTGTCCAAACAGCTCCTGAGCGGAGGATAGATCGGGGACGCTCTGGGTGATCCAGGGCCACTCGGTGGGGGGGCTGGCACTTCTCAGCGAGCGGGGCGAGCGCACCGGAACACGTGGCTCGCCGGACTCGGGAAGTTTGGGGATAACTAGGGTGGAGATGCAGGTGGGCGAGTCGGCGCAGGGCTCCTGGCTGTAGCGGAAAGCGTAGCGGGGCTGGCTACAAAAGGCCCGGCGGCCCCGCTGCCCTAACTGGATCTCCACCGACGACACCACCCTGGTGGGGGACAGCAGCGAGGACGGGAGAGAGGAGGACCTTTGCAAGGGAAGACCGCCTCGATGACGGCTTCGGCTCAAATGCGGACCCGCCTCGCCCAAACGCTCCTTGACGCGCATCAGCGCGCGCAGGACGGGGGAGTCTGAGGCGGGGAGATGGAAAGGATGGCCCGAGGGAGGCGGAGCTTGAGGACCCAAGGGATCGGCCTGGGATGGCCGATGCCGGGGGGAATTTGTCGGCGGCGCTTCCAAAGTCGGCGGGTCTGAGGTGGGCGGCTCTGAGGATGCTTCCCGGGTGGGCAGATCTGAGGACGGTTCGGAGGGCGGTGGATCTGAAGATGGCGGTGGATCTGAAGACGGCGGTTCCGAGGTGGGCGGCTCTGAGGATGCTTCCCGGGTGGGCAGATCTGAGGACGGTTCGGAGGGCGGTGGATCTGAAGACGGCGGTGGATCTGAAGACGGCGGTTCCGAGGTCAGCGGATTAGAAGGCGGCGGGTTAGAAGGCGGCAGTTCCGAGGTCAACGGATCAAAGGGCAGCGGTTCCGAGGTCAACGGATCAGAGGGTGGCGGCTCCGAGGTCGATGGATCAGAGTGCGGCGGTTCCGAGGTCGATGGATCAGAGGGCGACGGTTCCGAGATCAATGGATCAGAGGGCGGCGGTTCCGAGGTCGGTGGTTCCACAGTCGGCGGTCCTGAGAATGGCGGTTTCAAGACGGGCGGATCTGAGTGCAGCAGATCCGATGGGGGCGGGTTCTTTTCTTGAGAAGGTTCTGGCGCTTCCCCTCCCGCCGCGAGGGTCTTGGGGAGCTGGTGGGCCTTGTACTGCAGCAGCGGCGGCGGCTGGTGGTCTTCCCCTTCCCGGTGGGCATTCGCGTTTTCCTGGCCGGCGCCGCGAGTGGGTTCCGACTCGTCGGCTCGCGCGTCGGGCAAGTCGACCGCCAATTGTTTGAGAGAGATGGGCGTGGCCGCGTCCAGCGAGGGGTGCGATGTCACCGTGGTTTCACTGTCGCAGCTGTCACTGCTCTCCTGAACCTGAACAAACCCGTTCAGAAAAATGGCCCTTTTTCACACATTTATCCACACGTGCTGCAGGTTTTTGCCGGTCGCTCGTCCACCTTGAGGTTGGCGGCGGCGGCGGCGTCCAGCGACGACGTCTCCTCGGCGAAGCCGCTGCTGTCCGACTGCTGGCTCACCGTCCGCAGCAGGTCTGCTGGCAAAAAGCGGCGTGCGTGAGCGCGGCCTGAACGAACGCAGAGGCGGTGCCGCCTTCCTCCTCCGGGGGCCGCTCTCGCGCAAGCGGACCCGCGCCACCCGTTAACAGCCGTTGGCTTACGTAAGCCAGACCTTCAGCGGCTGAATGGAAATTTCCTCCGAAGCCAGAAAGTGAAATCAAACAGCCACGCGGGGACCGTCCGTCTTCTTGCCGAAAAAGGAAGAAGAAATGCGAGTTCTCACCTGAGCTTCGGGACGATCTGGCCAGAAGAGCTTCGTCTTCGTTGCTCTGAATCTGAGGAGACACGGCTGGCTTTACCATGGCAGAAGAAACGCAAAACAAAGAACAACAGTAAAGTTGAAAAACAAATGTACACGGCTTGGGAAGGAAGGAGGAGGAGGAGGAGGAGGAGGAGGAGGAGGAGGAAAGCAACCAGGAGAGTGCAAAACAAGGCCAGACGTACCTCCTCCATGTCGAAGGAGTCGGCGGCGTTCTCTGTGCGCAAGTGAGCGAGCTGGGGCGCCGCCGCCTTCTCGGGGGCCCGCGGCTCAAGCACGCTCCCATCCGCCGCCGCCGCTGTCGGATCAGGCTCGGGCTCGCCGTTTAGGCTAGAAGGTAAAAGCAGCTTGTGACATGGCTTCTACTCTTTTGGAGACGGCCAAGCATGGAGACGCAAAGGGCCACGAGCGGCGACCGCCACGCGTGTGCGCGCTCACCGGCGGTACCTCGCGGGCTGTTCCTTGTCGCCTTCTTCGGCGACGGTGGCCAGCGAGCGGCTGTCCTTCTTGCACACGTGCTCGTCGGTGTCAGCGGTGGGCGCCGGCGCGTCGGCGGGCGCCGCTTCCTCGGCCGCCGACAGGTTGTGCCTGCTCAGGCTCTTCTTCAGACGGTCGGCCACGTTCAGAGCAGATTTCCTCCTCTGGAAAAGCGACGGCGGCGACCGCTCCTTGCCGGCCTCTCCTCCGCCTCCTGAGTCAATAGGGAAAAGGCCGTCGCCCAAGGGAAAGCAGAAACAAACCTTGTCGCCGCGGTTACCTTGATCGCCGACGTTCTGGACGGGCTGACCGGACACGTGACCGTAAAGCTGGATGAACTGATTGGCCACCGTGGTCAACACCTCAATCTGACGGAAGCGACCTGGCGGACGCGCGCGCGGGCGCACACACGCCATCAAACGCTAGCGACATTCGACTCAAACTCCACGTCTGCGGCGGAAAGCCCGTCAGGCTCGGACATTTTTCTCGCAGCTAAAAAAACGGGGTTTAAAAATAGAAGAACAGAATGTACTTGCGCTGCAAAGCATCAAGAGCTTCTGTCTTTTCTTGGAGGGCCACCAAAAGCCAGTGAACGGGCCGGGGCGAGCCTAGCGCCGGGCTGCGAGCCCAGCACCGCTGCGCCCTATTTAAGGAAGCGTAGCAAATGTGCGTGTTGCGCGCCGGGCCGGCCAGTTGCCTTGACCGAGCAAGCGGTCGGAGCGCACGTCCGACTCCGCTGCTTCGCGTGGCACGGAGAACAACACGTTGTCGGTTCCCAGCGCGGGGCTGGCGTTACGCAAGCATCCCATCCCGGGAAAACAGAATGTCCCGGAAGACAAACGGCGACTTCCTTTGACAAGAGGGCCACTTTGTCAGCAGCGTGTTTAACGGCCCAGACATTCACGTCTAAATAAAGACGGCCATCTTGGAAACATCACGCCGGACGTGCGTGTGCCTGTGTGCGCACGAATGCGTGTGACGCATGACAATGTGAGTGTGTCTTTTGGACTTTGTGAGTGTGGCGGAGAGCACAATAGTGAGGAGACAGAGCCATCGAGCGAGGGAGGGAGCGATCGAGCGAGCGTGAGGGAGAGAGGGAAGCAGGCAGGCAGGCAGGCAGCCACGCAGGCAGGCAGCCACGCAGGCAGGCAGGCAGGCAAGCAGGCAGGCAGGCAGGCAGGCAGGCAGGCAGGCAGGCAGGCAGGCAGGCAGGCAGGCAGGCAGGCAGGCAGGCAGGCAGGCAGGCAGGCAGGCAGGCAGGCAGGCAGGCAGGCAGGCAGGCAGGCAGGCAGGCAGGCAGGCAGGCAGGCAGGCAGGCAGGCAGGCAGGCAGGCACATGCAGGCAGGCAGGCAGGCAGGCAGGCAGGCAGGCAGGCAGGCAGGCCGGCAGGCAGGCAGGCAGGCAGGCAGGCAGGCAGGCAGGCAGGCAGGCAGGCAGGCAGGCAGGCACACAAACACATCTTTGTGGTGTGCGGGTGCTGCCGATCCGGCAACCGGAATCAATCCCGAACGGACGCCCAAGCTAATGCTAAGCCACAGAGTGAAACAAGCCCAGCGACTGTGGTGAGCGAGCACTGACTTGTCAGAGCGTAGTTGGGGTTCTCCACCTCCATCCGCTGGAGCTGAGCTCCCAGGTAGACCTGCGAGCGAGCACACATCGTCGCATCCAGCCGTACAAAATCAGGCTACGCTACGTTAGCTCGTTTGGATCGGGCGCTACAACCTTGATGTCGATGCCGCGCGCCGCCGACGACTTGTTGAAGAAGCGCGAGGGGATCTTGGAGGACATGTCGGGCTCGTCCCTCCCGAATCCCAAATTGAGCAGGATCTCCTCCGGGTCCTCCTCGTACAGGTCCAGCAGCTCCGACACGCTGCGGATGAAAAGTTGGATGTTTTCAGTAACGGCAAATCAAGAAAGCAGGTCTTTTTTAAAAAATTGTCAAGAAAAGTCAATTGTCCGCCACCTTGGAATGGAAACAAAGCCACCCATCCAACCGACCGATAGGGGCAGCAGGGCGCGAGCGCACCGCCAACTCCGGGCCAGTAGGTGGCACAAGTCGCTAAGGGACCAACCTGGACACGGTGCTGCTCTTTCCGGAGCCGGTGGAGTTCATACTTGGGGCTTTTTCTTTGTACTGAGTCCTCTTGCGATCGGCGGCCAGACTGCCACGAAGAAGCCCCGAGGAAGGAAGGAAGGAAGGAAGGAAGGAACGGACGGGACGGGAAGTGAGCCGAGCCGAGCCGGTGGCACCGAGGAGACCGCGACAACAAAGACAGAGCCCTCGACTCACCAGGATCCAGTCTTCTTGTTGACGCACTCAAGTTGGTTGGCTGCAATGGCAACAAAAAAAAAAGAAGAAAAAGACGTCAACAATCACACTTGAGTCACAGCCATATGAAAACGACTCCAACGGGGACGGAATCATTCGAGGCTTGATGCGAGCGCTATGACGATTCCGATTGGTTCCAATTGCCATCCACTTCGGCTATTTGGATTCCACACAAGAGCAACTTTGATATAAGATTCAGACACAAGATGATTGCCTCCAGCCCATAGCGTGCGATACCATTCTGTCCGCTTACCAAGTCGGATCGGAGAATATTCACCGTTTGAGAGGCCGATTTGAATCGCTTGGATCTGGACCCTTCTCAGTGAAACATTTCCATGAAGTCGTTCGAATAGCCGTCGATTGATCGGATCGATGACTTTTCCGTTCAAAATGAATGGACTCCGATTCAGGAGCCACGACTGACTCGTGCGGTGTAACGTTTGAAGGTCCTGCGACGTGGAGTGAAGATACGGACAAAGCCACATCCTATTTGAGAAGATGAAATTGTTTTCTTTTCAGCCTGTCGAGGCTCGTTCTCACGTGACTTGACAGTCGCTTGATTTGATTGCTACCTGCCCAGCAACCCTTGAGGATGTGCACCTGGCCTCAAAGCAACATGACTTTTGCCGGCCGGCCAGCGCTACAGCGCTACTGGCAGCCGCTCGCCCACTCGCCCGCTCGGCCAACCGCCCGCCCGCCCGCCCGCCGAGTGTGCTCGCGTTTGGCCGGCGCCCTACTGACCGTCATCTCCCAGCAAAAGGTCATCTTCGAAGCTGCAGCCGTTCCTCGCCGCCCCTGTGGGCCAGTGACAAACGCCGGCCTCAATCCTTTTTGTCAACTGGTTGCTCTTGAGCAGAGACAGCGCTTACCTTTGCCCGCAGGTGCGCTCTGATCCTCCAGCGACGCTCCCAGCGGCGTTCTAACAAGCACAAGAAGAAAAGCAACATGGTGGAGTGCCAGAAAAAAATGACAATTCACACAAAGACACACACACATGCTATGATCCATGTGTGTTTACACAAACACACACAACAGGGTTATCTAAAAAGTAAAGCAGCTGGGCTAGGCTAGGCTAGGCTAGGCTAGCTCCTTTCAGTGGCTTTGGAATTGATTGCATGATGCTAACTTCCTAACGCATGCTGGTGTATGCCAGCTGATCCAGACTTACCTGTCCAGCAGGTTACGTGCCTGTCAGCGATGTTGACTAAACTGGACCGGAGCGGACCGGAGCCAACTACACCGGACTGTACTGGACTGGACTGGACGCAACTCGATTGACTCGCTGCTTGGCGACTGAGCTAGTGGCAGCCAGACACGCTTATGCAAGTCGACGCTCTTATCAATGGGACAAACTTCACGCTCGCCATCCACGCACGCACGCACGCACGCACATACTTTCTCACATGTATGCAAACAAATATGTACACGTTTACTGGCACACATATCTACATGGACACATATGGCACACAGGAGGATGCCAGCAAAAGCACACGTACACACTATGATCCATTCATGTACACACTATGAAACATGAATGCAAACCCACGCACGCACGCACGCACGCACACACACACACACACACCCACACACACACACACACACACACCAAAAACAGTTCCATTTACAGACATTGTGATTCCTCCATCAACGATTACACTCACACACAAAAGTACACTCAAACTTTTTGCTCTCACACATTCACAAGAACACATTGACACATTTTCCCCCCCCTCCCCCCACACACACACACACACTTATTGATGCACATATTCACACCCACACTCTGACTATGCAGACACTGGCGTTCACACAAATTCACGCGCACTCTAAAAGCTTGCGTAACCTGGCGCAGCCGCCGCATTCACACGTCCTCCAACCGCCCGACGACCGACCGACCGACCGACCGACCGACCGTGTTGGGCCCCGCGGCAGTTACCGTGGCAACGGGTGACTCCTCTGTGCGTGTGATAAATGTTGACTCAGCAATAGAAGAAGCAACTCCTCCTTTGTTGACTTTCTTTCTTGTGTCTTTGACAGGCTAGAGCGTGCGTGCGTGCGTGCGTGTGTGTGCGCTTGTGTGTGCGTGTACTGCATATGCAGGCTGCTAGCACACATCTTGAAGCGTGAGTGGAAAAAGAATGAGTGTGGGCCAGTTGCAACATTCCCGCGTCAACACCTCCGCTACAGTAGGGGGCGACGACTCTCCTTTTGCTCACTGCATTCTTCTATTGCTCAACCAATTTGTATTTTCCACCTTTGAAAATTGTTTTTTTTTGTCAGGGCTTACCTGCATTGGTCGAGCCAACAGGTGATCTTGTTGGGAGCGAGTCCTGCCAAAGCTACAAAAAGCAACAAGAGGGACATCAGCACGCTATGCACGCATGCTGCTTTCAAAAAATATGTGTATATACACACACACACACACACACACACACACACACGAATCCCACTGAGCTTTTGGCACGGTAATCGATACTTTGTGATTTACTAAATGAAGCTAGGGAGGCGAGAACGAGGCACTCGAGTCAGCACGTTGCGTGTTGAAACAAGAGCGCAAGACAAAACATTCCCTTCCACAAGCACTGCGCCGCCGCCGCCAGGGAAATATCTGAGTGGCACAGCAATGGCCGCTCTTAGCGTAACAACTAGCGACACACTAACGTGCGCAAACAATCAAATCCTTCGAGGTGGCGGCTGTTGTCATGAACAAGATGGAGCTATTTTGGAGGGAAACAGCTCTACGTATCTCCAAGATCCTTTGAGCAGATCTACCTAGCGCAAGATCTACTGAGGCAGACTACCAAGCACATACCATTAGCCAGATGGATCAACATGAGCAAATAATCAAATCTATTGGCATGACCAAAGAAGCCTATGTTCCCAAAATCAGATCAAGGAGCCACATCTACACAGCGTGCCAACAACCCCCTGTGTCAGCCAGCGTGTGACGTTCACCTGGTTCTTCAGAGGTTTTCTTTGGATCCCCGTTGGACTCGGCGGTGCAGTCTGGCAAGGGTTCAGCGTTGTTCTGGGCCTTTTGCGTTTCCTGCCAAGTAGAGTCCCGACTCTTAGCCCAGGCCTGCCGTCGGAGGGAGGCCGCGCTGCGCGTGGGCCCGGCGCTGCTGGCATCTGGACGTCCGGACGGGGAACAATGAGTCATGTGGATCATGTGACCGAACTTGATAGGCAGGAAGGAAGGAAGGAAGGAAGGAAGGAAGGAAGGAAGGAAGGAAGGAAGGAAGGAAGGAAGGAAGGAAGGAAGGAAGAACGAAAGAAAGAACGAAAGAACGAAAGAACGAAAGAACGAAAGAACGAAAGAAAGAAAGAACGAAAGAAAGAAAGAAAGAAAGAAAGAAAGAAAGAAAGAAAGAAAGAAAGAAAGAAAGAAAGAGGAGTACCTGGAGGCAGGACTGGGTCTAGGAGGATGGCGGGACTCTCCATGGTTGCTACGGCAACATCTTCAGCTGCTAGCATACCTGCGGGGACGGGGAAAGGCGTCAGACACCGGAACCGTAGCGTAGCGACGACCCCAACCGTTACAAGCGACATATCCAGATACAAATGCGCTAGAAGCACTGAAAGGAGAAGGAACGACTGAGACCACTGGATCCGTTCAAACCATTGGAAGCTTTGAGACCACCAGAACCTTTGAGACCTCCGGAACCACTGAAATCATTGGGTGGCACCACTCGAACCGCTGGGATGGATGGGGGGGGGGGGGGATCATTAGAACCAAAGAGCCCACTGAAAGCATTGAGCCGACTCAAATCCTGAAGCTCACTGGGGACTACTCAGATCCCCACCGAGACCACTGGCACTCATGCAAAGCACTTTGACCAGTGGAACCAGAGAAGCCACCGTGAACCACCATGGACATTGAGGCCACTGGAGACCACGGAGACCGTCGAAGCCACTGGGACCGTTTGAACCAGCGGCCGGCAAAACCATCGCAGCGGCCACAAATAGATGCGTTGGGAAGAGGACGTGTGAAACAGGAAACAAGTGTTTACGGCCACCAGCACAACAACTTCCTGTCGGGAGTGCGCGCGTGCGTGCGTGTGCGTGTGAGATTTTCATAAACAAATTCAAGGCCTCAGCTCAGCTCAGCTCAGCTCAGCTCAGCTCAGCTCAGCACAGCACAGAAGCACTCAACGACATTCAAACAGACAAAGACTCGAATGTCCTCGGGGTGTAAACGACATTAATAACGACAAGTTGCTCAAAGGCAAATGTTGGCCAAATGAAAAGTGTCCCTCCCTCTCCAAGCATCGCATCGCATCGCATCGCATCGCATGGCATCGCATGACTCGACAGCAAGACACATTGGCGTCACAACACTCGAGTCCCATTTGAAAATGTCCCTTTCCGGCATGATTCAACTTCCATAAGGTGGCTCTCGCTTGTTTGCTAAGATACGTATTAGCGCCATCCAAAGTGGCATGATCTCCTGGTTGGAGCTCCTCCAGGCAGGAAACATGCTTGACAACAATGCGTCACACACTGTTATCGTCGTTGGAAAGAGGAAAGTCCGCTCGCTCGCTCGCTCGCTCGCTCGCTCGCTCTCCCTACTCAGCGCTTTTGGACGCGGCCAAAGACGTTGAAAGGCGCACATTGATATGATGTGAAACGTTTTCAAGCCCACCCTTTGGAGTCAGCGCATCAAACGAGCCAGTTTCTCACCAAATTGTTTGGCTGGCTGGCTAGCAAACATCTCCATGGTGTCAGTTATTTTGAACACATGAAATGTTTCCAAACGACTACGTCACTATCTTCAGAGTATCCTCAACAACTTGTCAAATGAACTCCTATTTCTTTTTTATGACATAGTTAAATGTCACGAACAAGTTGTGAAAACTTTGGAATGTTTCCTGGCTATGGCCAAGTCATTTATCTTGGCATTAAACATGACACAAGTGAACTAACTTGTTTACAAACGTTTAGGAACAACACTATGAAGGTGTGCAACGCCAGCCAGCCAGCCAGCCAGCCAGCCAACTCGAGGTGGTGACATTTTCATTTACTGTCACGAATGACTTTGTCTGCGGATGTCATTGTGGCTCTTATAGCGTGCGTGCGTGCGTGCGTGCGCGCGTGCGTGATCTTATGTGAGCTCATGTGTCACTGACGTAACTTTGTGTTGACGTTTGACGTCATCGCGCAACCTATGTGCAGGCGATTACACAAGTTTGGAGCAGTTGGCGGGCGCTGCCTGCTGTCACCGACGTCGCACACGCTGCCGGCCCGGCCCGGCCCGGCCCAGCCCGGCCCAGTGCAGCGCAGCGCAGCGTAATGCCTGACGGACGTCCTTATACGACAAACGAGTCGTTCGAGCTCAAACGTCGCGACGAGGAAGTTGTTGGCGTCCTCCGAAAACGTCGCCAACAACTTTTGTGGCGAAGCCGAGGGCGGACTCCAAAGTAACTTTAGGCAAAACTTGCTCAAAGTTGTCGGTCGCCTCGACGCGGCGCGGCGCGGAACGGAGCGGGACGGAGCTCACCTTCATGTTGGCCTTGAGTCCGTCGCGTCCGTCGGCCGCAAGTGTCGAAGATTTGGCAAGAGATGACTTGTCCTCCTCCTCCTCCTTCGTCGTCAACACTTGCTCACGTCCCACAATCCTGCTTCCGCTTCCTCCTGAATGGCCCGCACAAAAGCAAAAGGGCGAAACGGCACCCTCTAGCGGAACAACCGCCGTGCTACAGCTACAGCTGCAACTGCGTATTTCAGATGAACGGGGAAAGCGGTTGTTGGTGTGGTTGGGATTTAGTTCATGTCAAGAAAATCGGGGAATCATAGAAATTCGTTCTCCATTCGAAAGCATCCATTTATTTTCGTTTCGTTAAAAACTGGTGGTTCTCCGTCTTAATCTTAATGAAAGGGGAGGATGGGAGGGAGGGAGGAATTCATGTCCGTTATTTTCCATTTGGTTAACCACGTGAACGTTTGTTGATTGATGTTCACCTGCTTCCCATAACGATGCAAACGTCCAGCTTGCTTCAACAGCTAGCTGCCATGCAAGCCGTCGGCCGACAGGCGGAGCCAAAGACCAGTCGAGTGAGACATGCGCTCATGAACGCTTCAGTCGCTGCTCCACTTTGTCAGAAAGTCTGGTGACAGTTTTCTATGACTGCTGCTGCTGCTGCTGCTGCTGCTGCTGCTGCTGCTGCTACTCCACTAATAGTCGTAATGATAATACGACGCAACACAATCCATCTTTACATCGCGCTTGCACAACGGCGTCTTTTAAATGACATACAACATGGGCAAGAATAGGCAGATAACCTTTTATTTTCCTTGCATGTCAAGTGAACGTGCTCCCGCGCTGTCATTTGATCTCCATTCATGTGGCCGTGGTGGCGACGCCTTTGAAACGTAACTATTATAAAGCGAAAATATTCATGACGCCGCATTCCAGTCAAGAGATTGCGAGTGCCAGTGGCTTTTTGCAGCGAAGACGCAAAATTGACTCAGCGTTAAACATTATCCAGGTGAGCGAGCGAGCGAGCGCGCGCGCGCGCACGCGAGCGAGTGAGGTGCTTGAAGGTTTCCCGGTAACTAGCTGGCAACCGCTTGATCGCCCTCATCCTCATTACCAGCACGTTGCCATGGTGACCAGCTCACCTGGCTGGTCGAAAGTTCAACCTTATTGGCCAATCGAGTCGATCGTTACTTTCACCAAGACCACAAAGTTCCACGCACGTCCCGGTTTTGAACATCGATGCCATTCGTACATATGTCAAATCGGTGAAAATCAGATGGTGGATTTTCACCATGTTTTACAAAGTTGGAAAGAAAGCTGGATTTAGGTGCCAAATTTGTCCAGACATTGCCTAGATAGATGCGCGTTTTGGGGAGCTGCGTGGTGTGGGTTTGGCGTTGCTGCGTGTGCCTGCGTGCGTGCGTGAAGCGGCAGATGGGCATTTCCGGAAGCGGGGTCACGTGATCCCCGGGGCCGTTTGGATGACGTGAACACCATATGGCGAGAGAGAGGGCGCGGCCTGGATAGGGTCATAGGCACGCGTGCGCGCAGCTCCAGCACGAGCACGAGCACGACTCCTATAAAAGTGCGACTCCTCCGCGCGCACGACACAATCCTCCGAGCGGCTGTCACGCGCACGCACGCACGCACGCGGTTGCGTGATTTCTGAAAAACGGCAAAGCAACAAGAACGACAGGTACGTGGATGGATGTGATGATGATTGATTATGGATGTGATGATGTATCGTCAATGACGTCAGAAACAACAATCATTGATTGATTGCAATGGATTGAAAGTAAGGCGCCCGCCGCCGCCGCCGCCGCCGCCGCGCATGCACGCAACAAAGAACCATCGATCCTTTCCTTTCCTTTCAACTTGTTCAATATGGTCGAGGCAATCTGTTGATTGAAATGAAATGAAAAGACATAAAGAGCACTTTAGGAATGTTTGTTGCTTTCATTCCAATTGGAAGTGAGAAAGCAAATATTTGGGTTTTCTTTGCCATATAGAAGAACCCTTATTTGTTTGTTCGTTTATTTCGATAGTTGACTTGATTTTTGGCCTTTGAAAGGATGACTGCAACTTTTGCAGAGTTTGACTCGTGTTGCTGCAAATGGAATTATTTGATCAAAGTCAAGGAAGTCAATCAGTCCGTCGATAAGATTTCCCATTGATGATTTTGGAAATCATTTCAGTCCCACTGTCGGCTAAAGTTTGCGATCTTGTTTTGTCATTGATTTTCACTTTGGCCTCCAAATGGGACCTACTTTGTATGGCGAGTAAATGTCAATTAAAGTTCACTTGGACGCTTGTTGTAATTGTTTTTAATTGTGTGAACTTTCATGTCATTATTGTTTCTATTTTCACAGTGATCAATATTTTCGTGCTTGCGTATGCTATTAAAAAATAAATAGTGTGACAAGAATATAAGACGAAATATCTTTTAAATACGTATATATCTTATTTTACAATGAAAACGGTTCGATGATTTGAATACAACTGAAGGTAGACGAAAATGTTTACACATTCAAAGTCTCGGAACATTTGACCAAAAAAATGTTTTGTTCAAAGTAAAAAATCTCGGAAGATTTAACAAATACTTTTTGTTCAAAGTAAAAAATCTCGGAAGACTTAACAAATACTTTTTGCATAATATTCAATGTTGGGATTCACGTATAGGACCTCAATCCTCTTGGCAAAAAAAATCACTGCAAGTTCTGAAGAAAATCACGATAGAAACACATCTACAGAGCGAGCGAGCGAGCGAGCGAGCGAGCGAGACATTTCATGAAGATGCCCTTGATATTCGTCAAATGGAAATTGCTGAGATGAGAATGAGACTTTGGATTGCTTTTTTGTAAACTGAATCTCCAACTTTGTATTCCTCGCGGAAACCAGCATCGTCCTCATCTTCATCTCGTGCCATGACGAGGTCGGAGCAGAATTTCGGCGAGTCCGAGGTTCAGCAGGAGGAGGCGTGCAGCCCCGCGGGGATCGGAACGGTGACTGGCACCGGCACCGGCACCGGCACCGGCACCGGCACGGGAGACGAGGAGGAAGAGGACGATGAGCGCCGCCTCCTGGACGACGACGACGAGGACGAGCAAGAGCAAGACCAAGAGCAAGAGCAGGAGGAAGACGAGGACGAGGGCGAGGGCGACGGCGACGGCAAGCCAAAGAGACGAGGACCCAAGAAGAAGAAGATGACCAAGGCTCGCATGCAGAGGTGACGCCCGATGCTTACAACACCAAAATAGAAATTACAGGCCGAACATTTCATTGATTTACGGTACTTTGCTTCACTATTTGTTGGGGGGAAAAAATCAATAATTGTGATGGGGCCGAGGATCCTCATAGCGACTTTGTACGTACCTTCATGGCAAATGAAGAGCAAAGTCATTGGCTTACACATCACCGGATGAGTGAAACGCAATTTAGGTCCACGAATTAAGCGTCGATGCATTTGTTGCCCTGCAGGTTCAAAGTTCGGCGTATGAAGGCGAACGCTCGCGAGCGCAACCGCATGCACGGTCTGAACGACGCCCTGGAGAGTCTGCGCAAAGTGGTGCCCTGCTACTCCAAGACGCAAAAACTCTCCAAGATCGAGACCCTGCGCCTGGCCAAGAACTACATCTGGACCCTCAGCGAGATCCTGCGTTCCGGGAAAGCCCCGGACCTCATCACCTTTGTGCAGGCGCTCTGTAAAGGTGCGCTCACGCGCGCGCGCGCGCGCACGCCGCGCTCGTACACGGCATGCGCATGGACGTTTTTGTTGTAAAGTTGCACTGTGGTCCCTCCCGCGCAGGTCTGTCCCAGCCGACCGCCAACCTGGTGGCGGGCTGTCTGCAGCTGAACCCTCGCACTTTCCTCCCCGAGCAGTCGCCTGAGCTCCCGGCCCACCTGTCGCTGCCGGGCGCCGCCCCCTACGCGGCCCACTTCTCCTACCGGAGCCCCGGGCTGACGCCGGGCCTGCCCAGCCCGCCCTACGGCACCATGGAGCCCTCGCACATTTTCCGCCAGGTCAAGGTTCCGGCGTACGGCGACCCGGACGGCTACTTTGACGGCGTCCCGCTGACGGACAGCCCCCCCTTCGACCCGCCCCTCAGCCCACCCCTCAGCGTCAACGGGAACTTCTCGTCATTCAAACAGGAGGCGGCGGCGGCGGCGGCGGCGGCGGCGGCTGCGGCTGCGGCGGACTACGACAAGAGCTACCCCTTCGGCGTCCACTACGGCGGGGGCGTCTACCCGCAGGTAGACAACCTGCTGGGCTTCGACGGACACTCGCATCAGCTCAACGCCATTTTTCACGAGTCGTGAGAAGAACTAGCTCCCTGCATGGCGACGGCCAGACAGACCGGCAGCAATAAGCCAAACTATGCAATTTCACCCTTGACCCCCCCCCCCCCAAAAAAAAAAAAAAAAAAAACATCTATTTTTGAGCGTCCATCTTGTTGCTTTTTCTAATGTGTCGCGTCCTCTCATATTTGGAAAGACTTGTATTAAAGGGGACCGATTATGGCCATTTCGTTGTTTTGTCTTTAGGCCTCACAACTCTTTGCAGGAATCCGTCCATCATTTTCCTCAATCGGATATAGAACAATTATTTGAATGTCAATCATTTGATTCCAAAACAGGATAAGATTTCAAATTGACTGTGCAGAAAATGACCAAACTGATGATGATTCGGGACCTGGTTCGGTCCATAAAATCCGTCAGAAAATTGGCAAAAAATGATTTCCAAATTGAAAGTAGATGTCAATGTCTTATTTTGAAAATAACCAATAAAATAACAAAGATCCAATAATATCTTCTTCAAAACATAATTTACGCACGTGTGCCCCAAAATTCCACATTGATTCAAAATTAATTTTAACTACAGTAGTCGTGTACTAAATAATACACTACAACGCGTGTGTGCGCGTGTATGCGTGTGTGTGTTTGATAGACGGGCCCAGATGTTCATTCTGCAGGCAAAATTTTAATTTATGAAAATGATCTTGTTTATGCATGAGCTACAACCCCCCCGCACACGCACACGCACGCACGCACGCACGCACGCACGCACGCTCACACGAAGACCAAGGCGTTCCTTCCTTCCTTCCTTCCTTCCTTCCTTCCTTCCTTCCTTCCTTCCTTCCTTCCTTCCTTCCTTCCTTCCTTCCTTCCTTCCTTCCTTCCTTCCACGTGCTTGTGAGCGGCGTGGTCTCCATGACGACCAGACCGCAGAAGTGCCCGGATCAGCTTTGCTCGGCCGAGGAGCAAGTGAGCGAGACGCAACCCAAGCGCACGTCTCGTCTTTTGTTTTGTTGTCCGCTGCTTTTGCTTGCAAGCTCTTTAAGTTGCCAATCAAAATGTCGACCCGCGAGGACGACATAGGGAAGAAAGAGCAGAAGAAGAGGAAGGAGAAGGAAAAGGAGCAGGAGATCGCCAAGGAGGAGCGCGAACCGGACGCGGTGGAGCGCAGGTGAGCGAGGGACAGACGGACGGACGGACGGACGGACGGATGGATGGATGGACGGACGGCCCGCGACGAAGGCTGGAGGCGTGCTGATTCACGTCCAAACTCCATTTTGGTGCCTTTTCTTTTGAAACAACAATGCTGGCTGGCCAGGGTCCGGTGGGGAAGCCATTCACCCACCACCACTGCATGGCTCGAAATGAACCGACGAATCAGATTCGTTTACCTGCCGTGACGTAGCTTCGGTGCGCATTCAAAATGGCGCCGAGTTCGTTTAAGTCAGCCAGCATTGAACTCAGTTCGAAAGAACCAGGAACACGTCGATGGACTCATTCAAAGAGCAGCATTGGAAGCATTTATTTCCAAAAATTCATTTCAAGTGTCTGTTTGAAATGCGCATAGGGTTGCGTCGGTCTGGCTTGCCCGTCCGTCCGTCCGTCAGTCCGGCCGGCCGGCCGGCCGTCCAACGACTTTGACCCCATATCTTTCTTTATCCTGATCTGCATGCCACTTCATTTTTATGTGAATGCGTTTGTGTCAGCGATGGCGTGTTGCTGCGCGGGATCTTCAAAGTAGGCAAGAAGAGCCACGACGTTCTCCTGACTGGCACCCGACTCACCTGGACCCCCGTTCTGCCCGAGAGCCCCGCAGGTCAGCGGTCGGACTTGTTAGCAACGTCAGCCGTGCCATGGATGTGCCAAAGCGGAGATTGGGGTGTCTCTTCAATGTCGCTCAGATGTTCAAAAGGCAGCGAGCAGGGCGGGGCGGGGCGGGGGCTGCTTTGCTACCAATTGGTGCCGACCTGTTGGGCAGCATGCGGTGGAAAACCTTACTAACTGGTGGTGTTGTTGTTTTGCATTTATGTTAGCGTTTGTGTGGGTCTGAGTTCACAATCTGTTTCGCACTATTCCATCGAAGGGTAATGTCATTAAGTTTGTGTGTGTGCGTGTTGGCACAACTTGGCAATAGTAGTGAGCAGTTGGTTAGGCCCGTGGGGGGTTATTAGATTCTCTCTGTGTGAGCAGATTAACACACACGCACACACACACACACAGTCGGCATGCTGTGTGTGTGTGTGTGTGTGTGTGTGCACGCATATGAGTGTGTGTCGAAATGGATCAGCTGTTGTTTATGAGAAGTTCTTCCTGTCAATCTGCTCGAGGATGTGCGACATGTTGTTTACCTGCAGGGAGCTTCTACATTTTTTTTTTTTTTTTTGTGAGTGATGAGCCTAGTTAGCTTTTGCTAGCTTGCGGCGCCCCCAATGTGGCTGGATATGAGCTAATGGCACCATTTGGTAAAGTTGTCATTGAAGAGTAACTACAGTTAGCGTTGAGCAAAGTGACCATTGTAACTGAGGCGTATAGTCAGACAAACAACAACGACATGATGGTTATGACTGGCCGCGTGTAGTCACAATTGTAACTCATATTTTGAGGCTGCCTGCCTGCCTGCCTGCCTGCCTGTGCGTGCGTGTGTGTGAGTGTGTGTGTGTGTGTGTGTGTGCCTACGCCTGTGGGTGTTGTCTCAGTGTGTCAGCGAGCCCAAGATGGGACCTCTTGCTCCATCTGGACACAGTGACGTGCTAAAGGCGTGCGTGCGTGCCTGCGTGCGTGCGTGCGTGCGTGCGCGTGTGTGTGTGTGTCACTTCAAATCTCTTTCCTGTTGTTGCGCAGTCTGTGCGTCTCTGTGTGATCATTTTAATTTCACACCACTGGACACCATATGACATGTTTGCCAATTGCTGCTGCTGCTGCCGCCGCCGCTGCTGCACAAAAGCAAAACATGTTGCCTCCTCACGGCTTGCTGTTTGCTCTCCGTTAGCTGCATTAGCGCTGGCGAGTGATGTTTGCGCTCCGCTTCGGCGCAGGTGAGGCGTGCCCGGCGCCGCCCGCCGCGCTGATGCTGCGCGACGTCCTGGCGGTGAAGGTGAAGCGGCGGCGGTCGGCCGGGCGGCGTTCCGGAGGCCCTGTGCTGGGCCTGGCTTTGTTCTTCTGCAAGCGACGGGGCCGCCGGCTGGAGGAGGAAGTGTTGCACCTCCACAACGCGTCCTCGGAGCACGCGCGCGTCTGGTACGACGCCTTGAGGGAGCTTCTCGCAGGTAAGGAAGGCCCAATCTGGGGCGACAGCCACTCCACTTTGCAAAATTCAGGTCGTGTTGCCTTTAGCGGCGGTGCGCCCGCCGCACAATGTACCTACCGTCCCACCTGGGCTGGGCTACAGCTAATTTACTCATCCCAGGCAGGTTGTCAGCTGAGGCAAAACGGCCACGCAAGTAGGGCTTCCCAGAACAAAGGCGAGTTTCCCTCGCACTCATCTTGACTCCAGGGCACGTGTGAGCGAAACCCAAGTTGTTGACATGACGGCCCGCGACTCGGGATTGTTAACCATGGCGACGCTGCGTTGCCACAGCAACCGGCCGCCCGCTACCCCGCGTGTGGGAAACCCGATCTCGGTGTGTGTGCGTGTGCGTGTGTTTGTGTGTGTGTGTGTGTCTGCACCTTCACGTTTCTGTCCTCTTCATCGGCGGCTTCTGCTGCCGCAAAATGGCCGCCAAAGCCGAGTCTCCAAAATGGCCGCCGTTGTCCATCAAAAGCTGGCAAACGTGCCAAAGTGACGTTAGGTAGATGTGGAAAGTCGTCACGAGGCGTCGAGAAACGTCAACTGGTCCACTTGGCTTCCTTTGCCTTTGTGTCCACTTGCAAGCCTCCGGTCCCGCCAGTGTGTGTGAAAGGTCATCAACAGGGTGGGAGAACATGACATATGGGGAGAGACACACCGTGTACGTATGTGTGTGTGTGCATATTGATCGGCGCGATTCTAGCGGGATCCACAACGTGGTGGCCTCTAAATCTGCCTCATGATGGGCCTCCACACACACACACACACACACACACACCCACACACACAGTGTAACCTTTCCAAGGCTGAGCTGAGTGAAAGGGAAGCAGAATGAGAAGGCTCATCCTTTGTGAGGTTTGGAGGGAGTGACTTTGGCCTTTCTAGGTGTGTGCGGGCGGCCCAGGCGCTTGAAGGTGTTCATCAACCCCAGCAGCCACCAGAAGGAGGCCGTTCACGTCTACAGGGAGCACGTGGCGCCCCTCTTCAAGATGGCCGACGTCTGCACTGACATCACCGGTGCGTGCGTGCGTGCGTGCGTGCGTGCGTGCTCGTGTGTGCGGGTCCATAGGTCAGAGTTAATGGCAGTCTCTGGTTGCTAGGTAACCTGAGACAGGAGGTGGAGAGTCCATCTGTTGCCATCTGGTCTTCTCCATCATCTTTCCTTCACCTTGCAAGATCTTGTCCTTCTCGTGCTCTCCTCTCCCGTCTACGCCCATCTTGTCCTCTCCTCTGTCCGTCCATCCGTCCGTCCGTCTGTCCAGTCCCAGCATTCTTTCCTTGTCTTGTGCTCCTCCTCCCTTTCCTTCCAACAGATGGCATCGTATCTGTTGTCACATTTTTGAGGGAAACGCCACCGTGCTCACTTTCAACATGTCTCCATCTGTCCTCCCGTGTGACCGACTGACCTGCACATGTGTGTGTGTGTGTGTGTGTGCAGTGACTGAGAAGAGGGGACACGCCCTGTCAGTGATGAAGGAGCTCAATGTGGATGACTTTGATGGGTCAGTTGTATATTTCTTGACTTATGATATTGAACATCTCAAGGTGGACTTCCTATGATGTCATCAGCTCACCTTCACACAGACAAAAGCAAGCTTTCAATTGGGAAGGTCCCTCCCTCTCATTTTGGGCCTCCCGCTCCCTCCCGTAATGTGCTTATGGTGCCGAGAGAAGCTTAGCCCCGGCTGCGGCCGGCTATTGGGCAGATTAGCGTGTCTGCGCCGTGCCTCGGCGACCGAAACCTGCGTTGTCCAATTAGGGCCAGCTGACGTGATGCAGGAAATTATGAAACAGGAGGGTTAGCTTGGTTATCTTACGGTGACACTAAGTAACATGCTAACACTTATGCGGGTGAGCCAAACAAGCACTTGCACAACGTCAATGCGGCGTTTTTGGCCAAGTCCCAAAGGCTTTTACTTTGGAGTGCTTTGTCAAAAAGTAAAGCGCAATCCACAGCCAGAAGTGTGTGTGTGTGTGTGTTAGGCTGGTGTGCGTGGGCGGCGACGGCTTTGTGGCGGAGCTCTGCCACGCCGTGGTTCTGCGAGCCCAACTGGACGCCAACTATCCCCGCGTTCCAGTCAGGGCGGCGCTTCCTCTGGGGATCATTCCGGCGGGTAAGAGCGGCCCCCAATGTCCCCCCCCCCTGGCTCCACCTTGCTGGTACTCATGATTTTGTTGTTGTTGTGGTCTTCCTCATGCCTTGTTGTGTGGCTTAGGCTCTACGGACGTGGTTTCCTGTTCCGTTCACGGAGTGAGAGATCCAGTCACGGCTGCCATGCACATCATCCTCGGTACCCTCACTTTGAGTTGTCTTACTCCGATTGGTTGTGCCTGCTATACGATGCTATAAAATGAAGGCATTGGCATGGGCATGGGCATGGGCATGGGCTCATTTTCAAATGATTCAAATTGAACCTGTGCTGTGATTTGTTGTTGCTCTCAGGTCACGTGCAGCGGGCGGACATGTGCAGCTTGCGCTCGGCGGGTCAGCCGCCTCGCTTCGCCTTCGCCGCCATGTTCGGCTTCGGGGCGCGCAGCCTGGCTCGGGCCGAAAAGAAGCGCTGGATGGCGCCGGCGCGCCGCCGCCACTACGCGCTGCTCAAGAGCCTGGCCCGCTTGAGGTCCACGCAGGTCCACACAGAGCGCCCCCTACGGCTGCGTTGACGCGTGACATCTTTATCTCTCCCGAATGCAGAGCGGAGGACTGTCAGCTGTCTTTTGTCACGAGCCGCGCAAACGACCAGTGAGATGCACGCACGCACGCACGCACGCGCGCCCACACGCTCACTGCGTCTAAACTGTTGCACGTCTTTGTCAGGGACCCCAATGATGATGATGATGATGATCCAGACGTCGACTCAGGTGACCAATCACATGATGAATGATGCTGTGTCTTAGTCAAAATGTCTGAGCAATTCTTCGGCACAGAGGGGGCGGAGTCCTGGAGCAGCGCCGATGGCCCGTTCCTGAGCATCGGCGTGATGGCCATCCCCTGCCTGAGTCCTCACGCGCCCCGAGGGCTGGCCCCCAACACCAAGTAGGAATGGCGCGCACGGCCGCGGTGGTCACGGCTTAAAATCGCCCCAAAAAAAAAAAAAAAATCCAAAAAGAAGACCACTACCGTTTGGTTTCTACCAGCCGACTTGACTTTTGCGCTTTTGTCTTCTCTCCGATCCGTCTCCTGCCCTGGTGCCAGACTGGCAAACGGCAGCGCGGCCTTGATCGCGGTGAGAGCCACGTCCAGGTCGGAGTTTGTCAAACACCTCAAGGGGTACGGCGCCCCCGGTGGCCAGGTGAGCCAAACTGGACGACCCGCTTGCGCCGCTTCTGTCTGGCTTCGGCTAACGAGGCCGTCGGGAGCGGATTAGCCCGCTCGGACGCGCACGCTAACCCACTTTGCAAATAGACGCTCTAAATATACGGCTCAGCCACACCGTTGAGTCGCTGACCCGCTTCCTGGCCAACGTAAGCAAGCACGACTGGACCGACGGGTGGGGGAAAAGAATCGTCCTAATTCCACTTTGGGCTTCTTTTCAACGCCAGCGGCACTCATCATCATCATCATCATCATCATCATCATCATGTCACAAACCCCCCCCCTCAAATGTCAAAGACGCCCCTCCCTTCCCCTCGTTGATGCTTTGATGTTTGCGGATGATGCATGCTCGGTACCTCTGTGGGCCACTGGCGGTAACAGAACTCGAATTTTTGGAGCAAATGCCTCTCCGCAGTCCAATCGAAGTTGCAAAAATGCACTCAGGTTATTAACTCGGGTTACCGTTAGAAAAGACTGACAACGATCGATGCACGTTCAAATAGACGGTGAGCTTGTAAATCTGAGTATGAGGTGTGGGCCGTCTGGAATCTGCTAAAAAACGAGACGTTATTTAAAATACTCAATTAGATTTGTGAAAAGACATCACTTGGACTGAAATGGCTTTTGAATGTCATCCAATTGGCCTGCCGTGTTCAACCGCAGCTTGCTTGTTGTGCCTTGTAGCTGCTGCCCCCTGGTGACGCTTCAATTAATCACAGGCAGAAAAGCCAACAGGAAGTCGCTGCATATGAATGAGACCGTGCACTCACTCGTTCACTCACTCACTCACTCACTCACTCACTCACTCACTCACTCGTTCACTCACTCACTCACTCACTCACTCACTCACTCACTCACTCACTCACTCACTCACTCACTCACTCACTCACTCAAAGTGGGTGGACATTCGTATCGTGTGGCCCTTTTGTTTGCAAATAAGTCACTACTCGGACAACGTCGTCATCATCGCTGCGCAACTTGCTGCTGGAGCTGCTTTCGCATGAGCGTCTGTCTTTCTGTGCTCGTCTGCGAGCTCGACCAAAGTGTTCCACGCACGCACGCACGCACGCACGCTCAGCCGCGACTTTGGTGTGTGTGTACAGTTGGACTTCTCCTTCGTGGAGACGCACGCCGTGACAGCAGTGAGGCTCCGCCCCCGTGGGTCGGCCGCTTGCACGGAGGACGAAAGCGAGGACGGCGCCACGGCCAGGTCCACGACCAGGGCCAAAGCCAGAGCCACGTCCGTCATCCAGTCGGAGGCCGCCCCCAGCTTCCCTTGGAACATTGACGGAGAGCTGCTGGAGTTCCCCAACGAAGTGCTCATCAGGTAAGAACTTCTTTTAGCATTTTGTGCCATCGAGTGGCGAAAGCAATGCCGGCCGGAAAGTCTAAGCAGGTGCTCGCCCCATTTGCACACCTTTGCGATTCGCTATGTTTGACCCTGTCGGGGATCCGTAGCCGAAACACACGCCAGCGTCCTCCTATGTATAGATATTGAAAAAGTACGGACTTTTTGTTTTTGGGGGGGCTCGTCACACTCCACGTGTTGATGACGTGAAAGTCAACGTTTGCAAATTGCTGTTGTCAGGGCAATGTGCAGTCTTAAATGTGATCAAAGTGTCAGTAGTGAGAACCTGAATGCATCAGAGGCAGGCCCTGACCAAAAAGCCTCAAAGCAAATGGCAGGTGCGTCTGTGTCGCATTCAGGGTCCACGGGCGACTCATCGGCTTGTACGGCGAGGACGTGGATGAGGCCGAGTCAGCGGCGCCCTGCGGCTGCATCTGACCCAAGACGTGTCGTGTCGTTTGGCCCCCTTTCCACGGCAACGCATCACTCCCAAGTACTTCCCTGTGTCAACTCCTTTTTGTAAAAAAACAAAACACCTTTTTGTATCTTACTAGCGCTTTCCATGAAACTCCCTGAATCCGTTTGATTTTTTACTTGGCTTCGAAAATTGCCATTTTGTACTCGAAAGTGGACACGTCGTCACGTCTGAGATTCGGCATCAGCCAATACACAGAGTCGTTGTGTGTTGTTTTAAATAGAAAATACATCAGTAGAAACACAAGCAAGAAGTTGTCACGGAGCAAAAAATACAGATAGGACTTTGTCCAAAAGTGTGCACGTACGTACGGAGTGACAGGAAGTTAGTCACTTCGAAAGATTGCAGGCTTCTGCTGCTTGTCACATCCCGGCCAGCAGCAGGAGGCGTGCGGCAAAGTGGCTGGGAAGGAAGGGAGGAAGGGAGGGAGGGAGGGAGGAAGGAAGGAAGGAAGGAAGGAAGGAAGGAAGGAAGGAAGGAAGGAAGGAAGGAAGGAAGGAAGGAAGGAAAGAGAAGGAGGCTTGCAGCGCACTGCAGGGGAAGCAGGCAAATGAAAGCGCTGGCTGGAACAGAAGCAAAGGTGGCGGCAGCAGGCCGGAACAGAAGCAAAGGTGGCGGCAGCAGGCCGGACAGGCGGTGGACGTCCTCCGAAGGCCACATTTTTTTGGGGTGTCAATTTGGAAATGATCGGAAGATCCGACCCGGAGTTGCCACGCCGCCGGCCAGCCAGCGTGGCTCAGTGGGAGGTCCTCGACTCGACTCGACTCGACAAGCAGGGAGGCTCTCCGGCCGGGCAAGAGATGGAAGTCGCAGGACCGATGATGCCAAAGCCCGGGAAAGACTTGCCATGGCTCCGTCTCGCTTTCCTCCCTTCCAAAAGCGGCCCGGCCGTTGGTCCTTAGGCCCGGCTCTCCCGGTTGCTGCGTTTGGGGACGTAGTCCCAGCTGTCACGCTTCAACTCCTCCTCCTCCTTCTGCGAGTGGCGCTTGAAGAAACCGGCCTGCGCCCGGCGTGCGCGCTCAGGATTAGGAGAGGAGAAAACACATTGGCCGCGCCGCGTTGATGGTTTGGTTTGGAAAGCCAGCGCACCTTCCACAAGCCCCAGATGAGCGCCGCCAGGATCATCAGACCCACCAGCAAACTGAGCACGATGATCAACACCTTGATTGGCACCGAAGGTTTTTGGCTGTAGTGCCCTTCCAGCAGCACCTGCGCACAGCGTGAGGTCACGCGTGGACTCGCGTCATGGGTGCCAGCGGCCTACCTGCGCGACGGGTCGTCGCTCCCGCTCTAGGACGGTGTGCTGGTCATTCCTAGGCGATGAGATCAGCGCCCTGCTCTCCAGCTTGACCACGCCCTGCCGACCCTAAAACAAGCAGCGGTGAACGGCGTGCCCGCTGCGTGCCCATGCCGTTGCGACTCACTCACGGGCGCTTGCAGCAAGACGTCGGGGTTGAGTTGCACTCGCAGCTCGACGGTGGCGTCTCGACCGGCCTCCAAGGGGCCCAGGTGACACAGCAGATGCTCGCACAGTGGGTCGCCGCGCCCGCAGAACTAGGCACAGCAGGCAGGCGCACGTCCCGTCAGCAGCAGCAGCAGCAGCGCTAGTGGCTAATGTTGTCGTTGAAGACGCGGGGGTAGTGTCGCCGCGTGTGCGCTCACCATGTTGCGCGTGGAGGTGGACGAAAAGAAGAAGATGATTTGTTTGATAAAGGAGGCCCGTGGGACGTCGCAGTCGTCGCTGACGGGAACGGTGGCTTGGCTGACCGAGCAGGCGCCTTGCGATGACTGCAAACACCAGCGCATGACAACTGAGGCTAGTTTGAGCCTTGGTGTGACGCGGCGACGCCCGCTAACTTTGCCCGCTAACTTTGCCCGCTAACTTTGCCCGCTACCTGCCAGTCCACCACCTGCAGCAAGCGGTGCGGGTACGGCGTCAACAGCTTTGGCAGCGTAATCTCCAGCAAAGTGTCCACCGACTTGCTGGGACCTGAATTCACCACCTGCGCACGCACGCACGCACGCACGCACGCACACACACGCACAGCTCGCACAGCTCGATTGCTGAAGCCGACGAGTGAACGAGGCTGAATGACGGATGACCTTGTAAGTGTAGTTGAAGGTCTGCGAGTAGCATTGGACTGGTTTGGCGTCTTCGTCCCCAAACACAAACGACGTGGGAGTCACAAAACTAGGCAACGGAAATGAACGCGCCGTGAATGACATTCATCTGTTTGTCGGTCGACTGTTTGAAGCGAGCGGCATCGCGACGAGTCAACCCAACCGACGAACGCTCACCCGTGGACGTTGACGTCGATGCCGTACTTGAGAGGAAGTAGCAAGGAGACGCTGTTGTCGTGGAGATACTCGGAGCTTTCCGGGTTATGGCTGAGGACGCGCCAAGCGTTAGCGTCACTCGCGCTCGGTTCCGCCGGCGAGTCACAAAGACGGCTTTCCCTCACCTGCTGACGTTGGCCAGGACGAGCAGGTTGCCAGGCGCGGCGTGGCGGTCCACGTCCAACAGGAAGCTGACGTTCACCTGGCGAAAGCCGCGGCGATGGCATTTAGTGATGAATGAAATGATGGCGCAATGGAACCATTTGGAAGCTTGCCTGGGAGCCAGACGGCAAGATGTGGCCGGAGAAGCCGCAGCTGACTTCGGTGCCGTTGGCTTCTTCCGTCACATCGCAGCTCACCACCTTGTCCTCCTGCGAGCAACGGTCAAGTCCGGGCGGTGCCGCCACGAGCGAGCGCGCGCGCGCGTAGCGGTCAGGTCCGGGCGTTGCCGCCACGGAGGACTCACTCGGTCGGACTGGCGCTCTCTCACGTTGTCGACCACTTTGACGTAGTGAAGGTCGCGGTGGAAACGCAGCGTCAGACGCGGCAGGAAGGCGTCGTCTCCGGCCACCGCCAGGATGGTGTTCAGCATCACGCTTTGCCCGGCGCCCAGCGCAAAGTAGCTGCCGCCGCCGCCGCCGCTCCTGCGCACATCCCAGTCCGGAAGGTTGTCATCCGGTTCCGCGGCAACGGCGATACGGCGCGTCCGTTCCTTACCGCGGCAGGACCAGCGTGGCGCCCAGTCGCACGTCCGTCGAGCAGTTGGCCAGGAAACAGCGGCGAGCAAACAGCGTCTGATACCACAAAGGCGTCAGACGCTCGGACGGTGTCCGTATTAGCCCTAGCTCCCCTCACCTGATTGCTGACGGTATTGCGGCTGCCCGCCACCTTCTGCAGGACGGGCCTGAGCGCCGCAAAGCGTTTGCCGGCGTGTTTGGGAGGCTCGCCGTCCGGGAGGCTGTAGGAAACTTGGAATCGGACCGGCGTGAAAATGTCGCGCGTGTCCTTCTGCGAGCGTAGACAAACGTGCGCCCACGTCAGCAATGTGCACACGCACGCACGCTTACTCCAGTTGTAAGAAACTGTCAAACATCCACGTCTGTCATGCTACCAGCTAGCAGCATGATCATCATGCCAACGACAGTCAGTTAGCGGAGCAGCGTTTACCCTCCGCTGCGCAACGTGATTGGTGCAGCCCAGCTGGCCGAGGCGCACCCTCACGTGAGCCCTCGTAGTGTTGGACGAGCCGTTGCCGTGGAAATAGAAACGGTGCGGGAAGGATGGAAGGTGGAGGAGGTCGGAAGTCAGGTTGTACTGAAGATCTGCTGACAAAAGCTTAGCTTAGTGAAAGAAAACTAAAACGCTTGTTAACCAAAAGCCGGGAGCCTACTTAGTATCCTACGTATAATGGTAATAGTCGTTGTTGAATGCTTAGCATGAATTACGTAAGGGTGCAAAGGTTAGCCTATTTACGCTACGCTCGTTTCTCCATCTTAATGCTAACTAAGCTGCTAAGTATTTGCTGCTAAACGCTAAGCCAACGCTAACCAACCGATGGCTCCTTTGTAGTGTCTGGAGGTGACTCGGAAGCAGACGGTGACGTTGATGGCGGTCGCCCGCTGCTGAATGTTCTCGGGCAGGACGAGCGAGGCCGTCACCCGCAGGACGGGACGAGACCTGCGCCGCGCACAATCCTGCAGTGAAGGCCACTTTCCGTTTCCCCTCGGCTAACGTCTCGTTTTTTGTTTACCTGAGAACGACGGCGGCGTCCGAGAGGAACGCACCCACGGCCACGTCTGCGGAGACACGCGTGTAATACGTCCGACACGTCACAGGACAAGAAAAGGGCGGTCCAGAAGCGCAATATTACCTTGGTACCCGTTGTCGTCGACATCCACGCCCGAGCTCAGCGATTGGCCGAACATGCGCAGGTCACGACCCAGCGCCGCCCCGCTGATTCTCTGTCAGCACGATGACGTCGTTGTTTGCGTTAGCGCCTCATCCGTGCATAGTATGTACGTACGCATGTACGTACGCGCGTACGTACGCACGCATGTACAACTTGCGCACCTGTGACGGTTTGGGCGAGATGCCCCCATTTCCACCGTTGTAGATGTACACGGCCCCTTTGAGGTCGTCCTCCTGGGGGGCACCGACCGCCACTTCTACACACGGGAGAGTTAGCAAAGCGTCGGAGCCGCTGGCAGCACGGCGACATAAGGGCGAGCGAGCGAGCGAGCCCTATGAGTTCAAGATGGTTACCGGGGTAACCGTCATCGTCCAGGTCTCCCAAGTCTGCGATGGCCTCCCCAAATCGGGCGGCGTGGGCATTGCCCCCGCTCAGCTGAAAGTCCGCCTCCACTAGCTTGGCCTGAGTTAGCACAATGTCATCCGTCAGCGTGATCACACCACGCGTCGAGTGACAAAATGGCGGACGGGCCAACTCACCTGTCCCTGGTTGAGGAAGACGTGAACGCGGCCCTCCTCCCTGCTAGCGCCCGTTGTCATGGGAGCGCCCACCAAGAGATCTGATAGGTTGTCGCCGTTCAGGTCCACCGCACGCAGGCTAGCGCCAAAATAGGAGCCCAGCTGTACACGCACACAATAACACCATTTGCATCCCTTGTAAACGGCACCTAGTTTTGATTTTTTCATCATCTCGTAACATTATCCCTGTTGGGTTAGCTGTAGCAGTGCGGTTACCACCCGTCGGAGTTTGCCTTGATGAGTTGTGTGCTGTGGTGTGGTGTGGTGTGGTGTGCTGTGCTGTGGTGTGGTGTGTGTGTGTG
The DNA here is from genome assembly GCF_024217435.2 of Syngnathus scovelli. Taxonomy (NCBI): domain Eukaryota; kingdom Metazoa; phylum Chordata; class Actinopteri; order Syngnathiformes; family Syngnathidae; genus Syngnathus; species Syngnathus scovelli. Next base: position 18,674,742 of record NC_090854.1, on the reverse strand, counting down.
TGTGTGTGGTGTGTGTGTGTGGTGTGGTTATTCTCCGCTGTTAGGCTGACAGCCGATGTGTATAAAGAGAGATGTCATGTATTCTATCTTTTGGCTAGCTAGCTAGCTTCTTTGAAAGGAAACAGTGGTCGGTCACCTCTGTTCCTGACACGTGAGCTAGCACGCGTAGCATGTGGCCGTCCATTGAGAAGACAAACACCTGGGAGAGACAATATGAAACATACGTATGTATGTATGTATGTATGTATGTACGTAGTCTAGAGATGGATGGATTGTAAAGAAGATTTGCATTACTTTTCCCCTCTGGTTGTACTGCGGGGCGCCTCCCACCACCTCCAAGCTCACAGCATCCAGGAAGTGGCCTGCGTCCACTGAGTAGCCTGAAACATTTCATCAACTTGAATCAATAATTACAAGAAAACCCTACAAATATCCATCAGTGATCTGAAGCGCTTCTCTTCTCAAAGGCAAGGCGTGCGGCACGATCCCAGCTCAACATACAGTAAGCGCTCGCTCGCTCGCTCGCTCGCTCACCCAAGTAGCTCCCGAAGCCCACCGCGTCGTCGTCGTCCAGGTAGACGGACACGCCGCCGCCGGACGTGTTGTAGACCAGCACGGAACCCGTCCAGTACGACGTCCCTGGCGCACCCATGATGATCAGGTCCTGCCGCCGCCGCCGCCGCCGCCGCATGGGACCAGACCAGATGAAAAATGCAAACATTTTGAAGCGCAATCAGATGAAAAATGCAAATATTCTGCAGCGCTCGTCATTTTGTCACAGCAAAAGTCTTTTTCTCTGTTGTGCTCACCTGAAAGAGCCGGTTGGATATCCCGGCCTGACAGGAGCCATACTCGTAACCAAACTTCCTCTGGTGGTCTGCGAGGCGCGCACGCACGCACGCACGTCAAGCGGCGGACAAAGCCAACCGTCGGCGAGAGCACTTTTGCTGGAGCGTCTCCTCATACCTCTGTAGCAGGGGATGATGGCCTGCGCGTGGGACAGCTTGTCATCATAGCGATAGCAAACCCCGTGCGGAAGTTTGCTGTTCTGCCCGTCCACGCTGGAGTAGAAGACGTTCTTCCAGCGGTGGGCGCACGCCTGCGCCCAAAAAACAAATTGTCAGCCCACGTTGGTTGGTTGGTTGCTTGGTTGCTTGGTTGCTTGGTTGCTTGGTTGCTTGGTTGCTTGGTTGCTTGGTTGGGGAAACTTTTGAAGATGGCAATTGCCGTCTTTAGCGCTCCGGCAGAGACGCTCGTGCGCGCGCCGCAAAGGGCAAAGACGTATGTTTCTTTGGTATTTCTGGGCTGAGGCCTGGAACGCTACGGAACGCGGGCTACCTCGGGTACCCACCAGGACGTGTCCTCCCGCTCGCGACAGGCTGACGCCCAACCACTGGTGGTCGCTCTCGGGCCGGCACGTCTTCCCGCAGTGCGACACGTCTGCGCGCAAAAGCCTGTTAGCCTCCGCAGGCGTGAGGCAATTAAAAAAACAAAACAAAAAAAAGCTCACTTACTGGCGGGCATGGGCTGGCACTTTTGCTCATCTGTCGCGATGAGGCAACGATAGACGCCGCCTGGAGACGACCCGGACGAAGACGAGTTGTCCACCGGCGCTCCCGCCACCAACCTAGCACGTGGGCGCGCGTTAGCGTGCAAATTAGCCCCAAGCCCTGCAAGGAGACTTCCGCTCACCAGCTGCGCTTGCCGTGCCGGTGGAGCAGCACGGAGTAGCCGAACATGGAAGCGGGAGCGCCGGAGAAGAGCGTCGCCTGATCCACATCCAAGGTGTAGCCGCAGATGGGGAGCGGCACCAGGACCAGGGCCGCCGCCAGGGCCAGTCCGGCGGCGACGGCGTTCCTTATCATCTGGCTGCAGGACGTGACAAACCACAGCCCAGTTGATTTCCCGTTTGGAGGCCTCCCGCCCGCAGCGTTGGCAACACGAGGAAGGCTCCACGCGAGCCAAGCAAGTGGAGATGACAGTCAAAGGCCAGCTGAGAGAAGCGCACCTGCCCAAGCGAGCGTGAGCGCAAACGCAAGCCAAAGCCACACCCTGCTGCTAAGCTTCCAAATGACTTGCGTCCTTGGAAGGATGTCCCAAAACATGGTTGCAAACAAGTAGCGACAACAATGGATTGGAGGGCTCCACCCTGCTTCGCGTCGCCGTACCGTAAACGTGACCCAAAAACAGCATTCTGTTTGCTGAAGGCCAAAGAAATGGAAGTTATCAATGACTTGCCAAAAGTCAACATTTTTCCTTCACTCACAAAAGTGAAGTGACTTTGTTCTTTAAGCTTCGCTGTGAGCAGATATGTCACATGGTGTGTGTGGGGCACAATTTAATGGGACGGCCAATTAGATTTTACCCAAACAAAAATGGCCAATATTGACACAAGCTGGACACGAGTACGTTTTGGGGTCACCTAGCATTGGGCAGGGGCGCTTGGACAACGTGCTCGAATTGAAATCAATCAATATAAATGAAAGGAAAAAGTCCCAAGCCATTCCGAGGTGTCACATGTTTCCCTTGCGGATTCACATGGGGCTAAAAATAGACATTTTTCTTGTCATATCCAAAAGTCGAGTCCAACTCAATTGGGATCATCTCGACATGCGCGCGCGCACGCGCCTGCGCGTTATCTTACCGCTCCTTGTCGTGACGTACGTGAGCCGGTTCCCTTTGCTTCCTCTCGCTTTTGGACTCCCAAAAAGTTCTGCCGGTCCCGACGAGCCAGATACTCCACGCGCGCGTGTGTGTGTCGAAGTGAAATGCGCGCGGAGGCTCGACTCTATCCCACCCTTCGGCTGCGCGTCCGCGCGCCCAACTGCCCGCCCCACCACACACACACACCGACGCGATGCGCGCGGGTGTTTCCTCTTCCACAGCCGAGCGTGTCGATGTAATCTGATTACATGGCAGACAACACTCATGACATTACATTGGGGCTGAATGGATGAAATAGCCCAATATTGAGTGGACTCTGCAAAACCTAAGAAATCCTCCTGACTCAAATCTGAAAATCACTCCAGAAACGCCTGACGTTCTACCCAGGAGAGTGGCCAAAATAGATGCCCAAAGCCTCCATCAAGTAACTCAGAGTGAAACCGAACAACACCGAGCAGCTCGCCCAAGTCTTGTGAAACTCTTCATTGTTCCCCATTTAAAAAAAAAAAAAAAAAAAAGAGTTCAGCTCTCCATCTTTGAAAGAAACTCAAGGCCAGGAGAAGTGACATCCGGTCCCGCTTCGGTTCCGGTTGCCAGCGTGAATGAGATGAGTGCAGACGGGGGAAAGGAAGTTGCGAGATTGTAAACAAAAACGTGCAGCTTGCGCACTTCAAGGTAAACAACGTGTCGGGTGCGCGCCAGACACAAAAGCGTCTCTGGCCATTTCCTAAACGTCAAATGTGTGTGTGTGTGCGTGTGTGTGTGTATGTGTGTGTGTGTGTGTGTGCGTGTGTGTGGCGTCCAAAGCGTTGTCTCAACCAGTGCCAGACGGGAAGGCCAGAAAGCGAGCGGCGCATGGGAGGAGCTCACTTCCTGTTGACTTCCTGTTTACCGCGGGGGAGCGTTTCCGTCAACGACGGGGCGTCCGAGCTAAAGCGCTTAGCGCCAAGCTAACGTTTGTCGTGCCGACGCTGGCCCGTTTGTCGCCCGGCCCGAGGCACGTTGCTGTCTGGACATGTTTGATTGGCCCGCCCGACACAAGGCAAGCCCTGCAGTTGGGCTGACGGCAAAGGAATATTCTGGGCCGCCGGCTGCACCTCAAACAGGGCTCAAGCTCGTACGGCCGCAAAAGTCGCACCGACGCCTCCTGTTTGCTGCAGCAGACACCAGAACAGAAATCCACTGAGCTGGCGGCCTTTCTGCGCCAATTCTAACGGCTAGCGAGCTACCAGATCCACTGGGGCCACGCTTTTCAATGATGCGGCACCGCGCCGGCCGCTCTTTGCGAAAACACAGACGAGAGAAAACGGTTATTACTGGCAATACTTTGAGAGTTTTGTGCGGTTTGTCCAATTGCAGTTGCCGTAGCACGGCCTCCTCAACAGGCCCAGCCCCCCCCCAGCACATCCAGTACCTCCAACAGCATCATCTGACTACCACCGCATGAGTGTGTGTCTGTGTGTGTGTGTGTGTGCGCGCGTGTGTTTTATCTGAGGAATCCCAATAGGTACGAGCTGCTGTGTGCCTGCTCTTTTCACATCTATTGACCACTGATTAGTCTGATCAGATGCAGACCACTGATGTGTGTGTGTGTGTGTGTGTGTGTGTGTCCATGTGAAAATGTGTGTGTTGAGTGTGAAAGGAAGGTAGGGGTTTGTGCGTGTGTGCTGGGAGGGGCTTCTCATCTTGAATTTTATCTCTCTGAGCTTGCGACTTGCTTATCTATCTCGCTCTCTATAAACACGCACGCGCGCACGCGCACACGCTGCTTGTAACGGTCCGTTGAGCGCATGCATCCGTTTCTTTTGCTGACTGACTTTCATCTGCCTTCTGGTTGGCCACCATGAGCAGTTGTCGCGCCTTCTGGTGCTTGTGTTTTACACTCGTTAAATTTGAAGGCATGCAAACGCAGTTGACGTTGATCTTTTGGCAAATTTCACTCCTGCCTTTGCCGATCAGCGGAAAAAGCCGATTTTATTTTTGACAAAAACATTAGGCCGTTTCAACATATGCACATACACGCGCGCACACACACACACACGCACACACCGCCCTCAGAGCACATCATAAAAGAAGTCATGATGACTTCTTGTAGATAGCAACATGTCACAACATTTGCTAGCTTGACGCTAACCAGAACGCATACTTTGCATACTGGATGCGATACGCACATGCTAATGCACATGCTAACGCACGCTGAGGACGACTAGCAACATTTGGTCAGCAACTGACATCCTCAACCTGTTGACTAGTTCACGTCACAACTAGCATCACCAGGCTAACTGGAGCAAGCAAGTAAGCAGCTTACATTTCCCGGGCTAAAAACAAAACAAAACAAAACAGAACATCCTCAAACTAAGTACTAGCCTAATACGTTCCGGCTAACAACCAGCAGGCTCGGACTACTCGCAACCTCAGTTCAAGAACTAGCATCAGCGTGATCATAGCACACAGTGCCACGCTAACAAGCGGCAGCAGCAGACTGACACCAAATCGTCACGTCTACGAATAAAAAACTCTTGATTCCGCAACCAACACAAACTGCCAGCAATGCACACGCCAGTGCCGAGCAGTCTTCGCTCCAACAGTCATCAACTTTATCACACACACACACACAGTTGCTTTGTTCACGTGTGTGTGTGCGCGTGTGCGCGCCTGCGTTGTCTGTGTGTGCGAAGGATGCAAAACGTTTCCATGGCGATAAAAACTCAAGGCCACGGGAGGGAAGCATGTCAGGATGTCAGAGGTCGCCACTTCCTGTTTGGGGTCAAGCGTCAAATTGCTGACATCCAATCAGAGCCCGGCCCGAACCACTTCCTGTCTGTCAGGGGAAGCTCCCACACGTCCGATGCAGAGGAGCGCTTCCGTTGCTGCTGTGAACAGAGGCGTTGCCACGGTGACACAGTCACACTTAAACGTCGTGTAAACAACCCCCCCAAAAACTTAAACGTCGTGTGTCACGTGACGCCGCGCCGGACGTGACGTAGCCGGAACATCTTTCGCTGTAATAGCCAATCACGCAGACAGAGCTCAAAGACCAGCAGCCATGCGATACTTCAAAATTGACATGCACACTTGTTGTGCAGACGAGCCAAGTGTTTGTTTGCAAGTTGAAGAGTTGAATTCACGCGATAACAAAAGCGAGCTACTTGTAAACAATAGCCATCCTTTCGTGATCTGCCTTTGGGACATTATTTCTGGAACTTTGGATCTTCTACCAAGTACGTTTTCTGTTTGTATACGTGCCATGTTTCATTTATTTCGAGCGTGTTTTTTTGCCTTTTAAATGTCCGACTCATGCCAAGCCATGTAGTTAGCTGAAATAGAAGGTCGTAGATATGGGACGTTTTCGTAAATGAAGAGAGTTTGGAGAACGGGTTTATGTTGAAATGTACCGGTCAACAGCACCCTCTGGTGGCCATCAAACAAACACTCTTGCGGCATTAGCTCATGTACAAACTTTATTGAAACATTAACAAAATGACACTAAAAGTGACACACGCACACATCCATCTAGTGATGACATCACCATCCAAACATATACTCCATGGCCTTAGACACAAAGCTGTCGTCCTTTCTGGGTGTGTGTCTGTCAGTCACCACCTACACACACACACACACTCGGTTAGTTACACAAATTGCATTAGCACACGTGCATTGAAATACGCACACACAGTTCACCTGGTAATCGCTGGGGGAGTTCCTGTAGGTGGCACTAAGCGGTCTGATGGCCGAGCGTGGAGTGCAAGGGAGGGCGGAGGCGGCCAGAGGGGAGGCGGCTGCCTCGCCGCTGTCCATCACACTCTGGCACCCGAAACACAACACGCAGAAGGTCACGTGAGCGGAAGCCATGTACATCGGCTCCAGAACGTGAAAGGACACAAGCCGCGTTCTATCCGAGTCATAAGAATGAGCCTTTCCAATTTGCGACGCATCTCTTATCAATGGACCGAGTGCTTTTGTTTTGTGGCTCAGTGGGGCAAAGCAAAAAACGGTTTCCCAAATATCTCCGAGCTGGACGAGGAAAGGTGCGTCCGAAGCGGGAGGGCGGTTCTGGGAAGGAGGGAGGGAGGGATGGCTGTGCCGACCGACCTTGTCGATGCAGGGCTTGACGCCCACCATGATGGCGTCCCCAAAGACTTTGCCGTCTTTGGACAAGGCTTTACGAGCCTGAAGTCTCGACTGGTACTGAAGATGCATCCAGTTGCCGGGAGAGGCCATCTGCACGCACGCACGCACATAATTATGATGATGAGCACAGGCTACACCACGTGCGTGCGCGTGTGTGCATCTTACAACGTGCTTGAGGATGTTTCCATACTGAGCAAACTGCAGCAAGATGTAGGAGGCCGAAGCTGGCGGGAAACTGATGGGACACACACAAAATTGGAGTGGGAAAATAGGAGCAAGTTTCCTCTGAGAAGAATACGATATTGGCAGACCCAAAGACGGTGACCCAGGTCTGGTCCAGAAGGTCCTCAGAGGACAGCGCTTCTCCCTGACTGTAGAAAGGATCCACCTGAGCGGGGGACAGGCACAGCGACGTCGGCAGCCCTGGAAAGGCGCGGGTGATGTCATCGCTCGGGTGACGTCATCGCGCGGGCGACATCATCGCGCGGTCGACATCGCTCAGGCGACATCATCGCTCAGGCGACAGCGTGGCCCGACGACGACGTACCTGGAGTGGACACCTGGCGTGCTGATGGCGGAGACGACATGCTGGGGAAAGACTGCACACGGCGGTTAGGTACGCAGCGCCATGGCGAGCGGAGGGAAGCGCGCGCTGCTTCGTCGCCCGCCAACCTGTCTGTGGGGCGTGCGGAGGGGCGTTGCCACGGTAACCGGCCCATCGTGGATGCTGCGCACGGGCGGGGCGCCGCTCTTGTCCTTGGGGGTGGGGACCACCGGCTGCGGGCTGGACCCTCCTGCGCCACACGCACACACGCTCAGCCTCTCATTGTGTTTGTGGTACACACACACACACACACCCACACACACCTTTGAGGACGGCGCTTTCCAGAAGAGACGCGGTCCCGCCGAAGGCGCGGGGCTGCGGACTGGCGGGCGTGGGCGGGTCGCCCATCAGGAAACCCGGCAGGAACTGAGCGCCGTGGGCGGCCTTGGGGGACGTCGGGGAGCCCAGAGTCATGGGCTCCGATCCCACTGTGAGCACGCGTGCAATTCACACTCGCATTCATTTGTCGCCGGGGTGGAATTGGCGAGCGCTAACCGTGGCCAAAACCTAATTGCTACTGACCGGGAGGGACCAAACAAGCGAGCCCCACATGACAAAACGTCGATCGTCAGAAGCAAATTTGCCAATCAATATACTGCTAATCTGCACTGATACTGCAGCTCCGCTTAGCTTGTGGCTTAGGCGTGACAGTGATTCCACGCTGCAAAACTAGGTCTGCAATCCTTGATCTTTGAGTACTTTGATGAAAGCGTCCCACTGGGCCAGGGAGCTCTTTGAAATGATACACAGTGTCTCCTTAAAGCTAACCAACTCCGACTAATGAAATGTTAGGAGTGCGCAAATTGTTGATTAATGTTCTAAGTTGACTTACCTTGGAGCTCCATCAGGGCTTGGTCAACTTTGGGCTGTTTGGGGCCGCGGATTTCAAATGGCGGAAGTGACGTGACGCCGGGCTAACGCCGAGCTAACGCAGCTAGCGGCACGTAAAAACGCGTCAAAGCGCGAGACGAGACGTGAGGAGCCTTTCGGGGCCGGATCGTTGTCACCCAAGTGTCTTCTACAAAGTAGCCTCAATCCAAATTGCAACAAGTCTTAATGGGTCGGAGTTTGGAAGGCGTGTCGGTCGGTCGGCCGGGCGCGGTGTGCACACTTTTTGCCCGTGCTCCAGCCGGAAGAAACTGCCATTTGCAAACTTTCGTTACGTTCATGCACTCACCGCACTTCCACGTTTCACTACAAAAGCTCGAGAACGACTCAACGGCGTGAAGAAAAAAAAAAACAGCGTCAATTTTCACTTGTCCGTAGATCAAATTGAGGGTCATCATATTTTCTGTGAGAAAATATTACGATGATTTATTTATTTTCTTTTTTTAATCAAATTTGGGTCGAGCGTCACCGGGAAAATGTCGACTGTCGAAACAAAGTAAAACTATACCCATTGTAGTATTTGCCTCGAAATGAGATTTGGCAGCCAAAAGGAACGCGTTTGTTCAGTCATTGAAGAAATGTTCAACGCTCGTACATTGGTCTGCTTATTGTCTGGACTCTCGGCAAACTGCTTCTATTTTGTTTTGAAAGACTCTAAACGGAAAATGAAGCGCGTGGCTACAGTGAACTTGCTCCCGGCGAGATCCGTGTGTCCGTCCACCGGGAGGATCTTCCCAACTTTAGGAGCGACTTTTTCCAGGTTGGAGACCTCGGCGGCGATAAAGCTCCACCTTAGGTAAGCTCGCCCAGCCAAAACGTAACGTATAATGACGTCCATCGATTTGGCTTTCGTCGAAACGCATTGGTGGAATACCAAGCCGCCAAGCTAATTAGTTAGCGCCAAGTGGCGGGCGCATCCTGGATGGATGGATGGATGGATGGATGGATGGATGGATGGATGGATGGATGGATGGATGGATGGATGGATGTTTTCACTTGTTAGCTCACTTTGGCCAGTCTTGCTCATTTGAAAGGCAACAGTAGTGAGTAGCTCGATAACGATGAAATGGGCGCTGAATGCGTTCTATTGTATCCTTGGATGGAAGGAGTTGGGCAAACAGTTGACCAGACACACGTCAAAGATGTAGAAAGACACCAAAAGTGAATTGCTTCCTGACAGGGGCCGGGCCGGGCCGGGCCGGGCTCATGTCATCCATCCCTTCTATTGAATCAACAACATCAGTGACAGCCAACCTCTGCCAATCATTGTCTTTATTTCCTGGGAATGCGTCAATGAAAAAGTTGGGTCCCATTGCAGCGAAGATGTCAGCACCGCACAACGGCGTCCTCGCTCCCGCGCGTGGCAATTGCTCATGCTCGAAGACGCGGGCCCCCAGACCCGGTCCCGTCTTCGCCGCCCTTCTGGCCCTGCTGCTCCTCGGCCCCGCCCTGCCGCCGGCCTGGACCGACGCGGCGGGCCGGGACTACTACGAGCTGCTGGGGGTGGGCAGGGACGCCAACACGCGCCAGATCCGACAGGCCTTCAAGAAACTGGCGCTCACCATGCACCCCGACAAGAACCCGGTGAGAACTAAACATTGGGAGAAACTGCAAGTGCTCTTGAAAAGAAGCTCCTCAAATAATGGAGGGAGGGTCCTAAAGGTCATTCTTGATCAAGTGCTTCTGCCAAGGCAGAGTTGCCACAGTGAAGTTTCTTTTTCACAAAATGAGGCTGCGTTTCAATTCCAAGGGCGTTTTGAGTTTCTCTGCCATTGTGTTTAATTGGCGCTTGGATTCCGAGCGGTTCCTTGAAAGCATTTAGTGAACGTGTGGGCAGGGAGACGCGGAGGCCCACGACAAGTTCCTGCAGATCAACCGAGCCTACGAGGTCCTGAAGGACGATGACCTGCGTGAGAAATACGACAAGTACGGCGAGAAGGGGCTGGAGCGGCCGCAAGGGGGGCGATACGAGAGCTGGAACTTCTACCGCTACGACTTTGGTGAGTCGGCGCCGCGCCATCCGTCAAAGCGTCCGTCGTGACCCAGCCTGAATTGTTTTGGTCAGGCATCTACGACGACGACCTGGAGATCATCACGCTGGACACTGGCGACTTTGGTAAGAAGCAATGTAGTTAGTCAGACATGACTCCCACCTTGGTTTGATCCCATTTATTTGACTTTGACTGATTCATTCCAAAAAAAAAAAAAAAAAAAACAGAATCGCTTCAAATCATTCTTAGTTGGAGACGGAACCGACTTGTCATAATTGTTGCTTGCACATGGGCGTGTGTGTGTTTCAGAGGCGGCGGTGAATTCCGGGGAGATCTGGTTCATCAACTTTTACTCGCCACGTTGTTCACACTGCCACCAGCTCGCTCCCACGGTAATGTCCGCGTCCCGCCCCTTTGCACGCACGCACGCACGGGTGATCATGCAATATGTGCCTGTGTCAGTGGCGGGAGTTTGCCAAGGAGATGGAGGGCGCCATTCGCATCGGGGCGGTCAACTGCGGCGACGAGCACGGCTTGTGTCGGCGCCAAGGCATCGGCAGCTACCCCAGCCTCTACATCTTCACGGCGGGACACGTAGGCCGCTCATTTACGCTCTTCTCTCGACTTTGCCGGTCCTCTTGTCCACCGCCCGTGACCTTCTTCTCTCATCGCTCAGAAAGCGGAGAAGTTCCACGGCGAGCGCCTCAAAGACAATCTGGTGACCTTCAGCATGCGCTTCATCAAGACTAGCGACGTGCAGCTGCAGCAAGGTGAGCAAACGGCTGCTCGTGGCATTTCCCTCAGTTCATTGACGGCCGCCGCCGCCACACGGCTGTCGTCGCTAGGAAACGTGTTCGGAGAGATGGAGAGCGCCTTCGCCGCCGGCCTGAGCTGGCTGGTCACCTTCTGCGCCGACACGGGAGGTAACCGGTGCGCTACGCGCTAGCCGCTAGCTTCGCCCGCGCTGACCAGGCGCCTCTGCCGCGTTGACAGATTGTCTGGAGCGCGGGACGCGACAGAAGTTGGCCGCCATGCTGGTGAGGGTTGCCGCACGCACGCACGCACGCACGCACGCACGCACGCACGCACGCACACGCGTCCAGACAAAGGGCCAAAAGCACCAACAGGCCCACGTGTGCTTGGGCAGGACGGCCTGGTGAGGGTGGGCTGGATGGACTGTGGCGCTCAGCCGCAACTTTGCCAGAGTTTCCAGGTGAAAATCATCTTTGTCACGTGATCAAAATGAGCTCCACAAAAGCTGACAAGCATCCGCTCGCTGTGGGCAGGTCACCGGCGGAGCGACTGCCCTCTTCCTGCCGGGAAGCGCTTTGGATAAGGAAGGCGGCGTGCTGGTGAGCATGGCCTCAGCGTGGTCTTAGCCCGGACGCGACGACCCGAGCGTGTTTTGCGCTTGCAGTGGCTCGACACTCTGGACAGCAGGGAGATCTACACTCAGGTCCTGCGCCGCCTGCCCGACTTGCAGCTGCTCACGGCAGACAGCTTCCACGTAAGTACACATACCGTATGTGCCTGCCTGCGTGGCTGCCTGCCTGCGTGGCTGCCTGCCTGCCTGCCTGCCTGCCTGCGTGGCTGCCTGCCTGCCTGCGTGGCTGCCTGCCTGCCTGCCTGCCTGCCTGCCTGCCTGCCTGCCTGCCTGCCTGCCTGCCTGCCTGCCTGCCTGCCTGCCTGCCTGCCTGCCTGCGCGAAAGCTGCCGCTCGACGTCACTTCCTGTACCCCGCCCTCCCCCTTTCTTTCCTCAGCTCAAACTGGCCCGCCACCGCTGGTTGCTCGCGTTCACGTTTGGAGAGCGCGGGCGAGACGCCGACGAGTACAAGAAGCTGCGGGCCTTCCTGCGCGACGACCACATCCAGGTGGCCGGCCTTGCGCCTTCCGGCCGCCTCGCTCGTCCACCGTTCGCATCTGAGCACCTCGCTCGCTCGCTCGTGTGTTCAGGTGGGCCGGGTGGACTGCCTCGCTGAGCCGCAGCTGTGCCGATCCTTGTACATCCACCAAGCCTGCGTGGCTGTCTTCAAAGGCCTGGGTGTCCACGACTTTGAGATCCATCACGGTCAGTCGCTGTGCATTTGTCCGCCTGGCACGGACGGGGCTCCCGGCCCACCGCTCGCTCATCTGCCCGCGTCTGTCCCCGCCCGCAGGCAAGGACGCCGTCTACAACGTGGTGGCCTTTGCCCGGGACAGCGTGCGGGCTCACGTGACCACGCTGAGACCCGACAACTTTCCGTCCGGCGGCAGCCAGGCGTGGCTGGTGGACTTCTTCGCCCCCGTGAGTCCTTGTCCCGGGAGAGCCTCGTTGCGCCCGCCGCCCGCTGTTTTGAGCAGTATTTGATTGTTTTGCGACAGTGGTGCCCGCCGTGTCGCGCTCTGCTTCCCGAGTTGAGGAAAGCATCCATCCGGCTGGTGGGACGGCTCAAGTTCGGCACCTTGGACTGCACCGTCCACCGGGACCTCTGCTCCGCGGTGAGGCCGCACACGGTCCCGGCCCAAATACGAACCACTGACTAAATATCCGCCATCTGTGTGGGCAGCACAACATCGGTGCGTACCCCACCACCGTCATCTTCAACGGCTCGGCCGTTCACCGCTACGAAGGACGACACTCTGCCGACGGCATCCTGGAGTTTGTCCAGGTGCGAGCCCCACCCCCGTCCCCGTGAGAGCGCCTCCACCCTCGCCTGTTTGTTTGTTTGTACGCCCGCAGGACCTGGTCGACCCGTCCGTGGTGGTTCTCGATCCGTCCGGCTTTGCCGAGAAAGTGACGGGTGAGTGCCGTGCCGTGCCGTGCCGTGCCGTGCCGTGCCGTGCAGCTTGTTTTGTCTCTCCCTACTTCACTCCCTGCCGTTGTCTTCCCCTCTGCACTCGACTTTGTCCTTTAGGTTTAGGCCAGGGTGAAATCTGGGCCATTGATTTTTCCGCACCCTGGTGCGGTCCGTGCCAGGCTCTGCTGCCCGAATGGAGACGCATGGCACGGGTACTGTTCACGCACAGACGGAAAGACACGAGGCACGCTCCGTCCGCTCAGTCTGTGTGTTTTTGCAGATGGTATCGGGCCATATTCTGGTGGGTTCCGTGGACTGCCAGCGCTTCCAGTCCTTTTGCCAAAGTCAAAACGTGCGCTCGTACCCTGAACTGCGCTTGTACTCCGGCGGCGGGAGGACGGCCTATCGCCACACGTATGCGCCTCGGCCGCCGCATCGCATCACATCACATGACATCACATCACACGCCGCCCCGCCCCATCACGTGTTGCTTTTTGTGCAGGAGTTACAGCGGCTATCACAGAGACGCGCACACGCTGCGAAGGTGGGCGCTCAGGTAGGTGCGCAGAAACAACTTCCAAGAATCAAAAGAGCTCCCTCGGTTCACTTTGGGCCACTTTCCAGCGCGTTGCCCCGAGCGTCGTCGGACCTGACGCCGAGCTCCTTCGACGCTCTGCTGCTGGAGGGTCACGACCCCTGGGTGGTGGACTTCTACGCCCCGTGGTGCGGACCCTGCAAGCACTTCTCCCCCGAGTTTGAGGTTCTGGCTCGGGTGAGTCTCCGCTCGCCCCATCTTCTTATCCACCCAAACGAAAGTAGGCGGGCGCGCTCTCATCGCCAGCGTGATTGACAGGTCCTGAAAGGAGAAGTCCGGGCCGCTAAGATTGACTGCCAGGCTCATTATCAGACCTGTCAGTCGGCCGGAATCACCGCCTACCCCACGGTACGCTTCTACCCGAGCCAGGACACCGACAGGGTGAGGACACGCACGCACGCATGGGAGCGAGCGGGTGAGCGAGCGCGCGGGCAGGCAGGCGGCACATGAACCGTGAGGCGTGTGTCCACAGCGGCCGCACGATGGTGAGAACATCAACAGCCGCGACGCCACGATAATAGCAGACATCATCAGACAGAGACTGCGAGCCTCGTCGTCACGCCGGCACAACAACAGAAAGGTGGGTTCGCTCGGCAGTGGCGGCGGCGGCGTTCTCCTGCTCGCTGCTTTCAGGCGTTGTGACCAATTTCGAGTGCAGCAAATAACATATTAGCTTGATGCTAACATAGAGTAAGAAAGCCCATAGAATTAGCGTGACACATAAACAAGCAGCGTACATTGCCGGCGTGAGTGACGCAGACTTTGTCCCCTCAGGACGAACTCTGACGGATGGGATGGGATGGGAGCGAGCGAGCGAGCGAGCCACAAACACTACCGAGGCAGGCGTGCGCGGATGACACACTGGACTCTGTTATGGCCGACTTCTGCCTTGTTTGTTTTTTTAACGTGGATGTACTTCTCTGTGGTTGCTATTAACTCTGTGAGCTAAAACTAAGAGACGCTGTTACCGATGTGCGCAATTTTCCCTGTTGAACACAAATAAAGCCAAAATATTCTCAACTATTCCTTTCGCCATCTTTGCACGCTCGGGATGTTGCGTTGGAACGACAGAAGAGCAAGCGGCACGTCAGGTGACTTGACTTTTTTAGACTTCATAGGAATGAAGTTAATGAATGAAGGGCGCAAAAACAAATACAAAATTCTTGTATGCGTTTGACAAAAAGCCTTTGAAATTTAGGAAACTTCAGAATAAGACTCCCAAAGACCTTGCAAGGTGGTTTCCCATGAAAAAGCAAATTGTTGTCTTCCCCACACATCATTGGCTTGTAGGCTAAAACAAATGTCTTAACTGCTGTCCGCGCGTGCCCCGTCATCACGTGGCCAGCAGGGGGCGCCGTTGCTCTGGAACGACGTGGTGGAGCGTGTCAGCTGCGATCAAATCGTTTCCAGGTTGGCGTTCGTGTGTTGAAGGCCGACGTCCTGACGTCTCGCCTGCCTCCTTCCGCTGGCCTGCACGGCGGCCCCACGTGCATCCATCCATCCATCCATCCATCCATCCATCCATCCATCCATCCATCCATCCATCCATCCATCCATCCATCCGTCTGTGATTGCACAAGTTCACGTGGTGTCTTTCGATTCACCTCCGGTGTCCAAGAACTATCGTCCCCCCCCCCCCCCCCCCCCCCGGGCCTCCAAGTACGTCGCAGAGCACAATGTCGATGTCTAAAATGTTGTCACGCGTCTAAACGCAGCTAAAAGAGACACGAGGACGAGCGGAAGCTGGAGCGGGAGCGAGCTCGAGGACGATGGCAAAGATGATGACGACGAGGAGGAGGCGGTGTGCATGGCCGTAAATCCCTGTGCACTAAAAAACATTTGCTCTTCCTCGGCGCGGCCAAGACGCAGCTGAGAAAACACGGTGGGCGGGCGGTCGGGCGGGAAATGAAGGCGGTAGGAACGGCTGGACTTGAGCCCGGACTGGCTCGCACACTCGCACGCTGGCGTTTTTTAAGCCGAATGGAGGGAGAGAGGGCGGCGGGGGAGATGTGTGTGCGCATGCGAGCTTCAACTCGAAACACAAGCTCGGAGCTTTGGCTGGGCTGGGATAGCGCTTCATCGTCAGTTCTCCTGCGGCTTTTCATGAGTAAAAAAAAAAAAAACTGCCATCTTTTTATTTCCCAGTTCTCATGCATCTGTTTGGCAATAACTTGGCTCAATTTGCCAAAAGGCCATTTTTCCATTCACGGCTGGGCCTGGTCCCAGCCGTTTGTGCTTCCTTCCCAAAGGACATATGCGAGCGACCGCGAACCCATTTGGAATCCGCCACATTGGTGGCAAATGACAAACGTGGGAACTGACAGCGATTCCAAACAAAAGCGCCAACTTTTTATTTTTAAGGTTTTATCTTCATTGGGTCTTCCACCTCATCTATCGTCTTGCGAAATTGAAGAGCAGCGGCGGTTCTTCAGTTTCAGAAGCAAAGGAGAAACGTGCCCGCCCAGGTGTGTAGTGTTTTCTTGTTGTTCTTGTTGTGTCATGTTGTTCAGACAACTTGCTCTGATTTTAGCACGACAACATTTGTGAAAAGGCACAGACGAGAAAAAAGATCCAGGGTAAGAAGCCTCACACGCTCACACGCACACACACACCCACACCCAAAGTAAATGTGCAAAGATAAGTGAAGTACATTCAGCAACCTGTGCTAGTGCAATATGGACGCACGCAGGCACGCGCACACAGTCGCGCACGCATGCATGCACGCACGCACGCACGCAGGCACGCACGCAGCGTTGTTCTCCTCTCAGTGGCGGTTCCTGCGCTGAGCTGCTCTGGCTTTTCCCTGCAGGATCTGATCCCAACGCTACACACACACACACACAAAGATGAGCAGCCATTAAGGAAAGCAGATGTTGTCTCGTAAACCATCGATCGGTTGGAGACGATCCGGCTTGTTGAAGCCTTTGTCTTTGCACAGGTGCGCTACCTTGACTTTGCGTCCCATCTTGTCCTTCCACTTCTGCGCCACGGAGCCGTCAATCAGCAGCAACCTGCAATGCGGGCCCCGCCCCCCACCCCAGCGCGTGAGCCGCGCCGGTGCCAAACGCGGCTGGCCACGCGCGCAAGCCAGGCGGCGCGTGTGCGCGCACCCACCTGGACGTCTCCTCGTTCTCGTAGCCCATGATGAGGTACTCGTCTCCGGCCGTGAGGGGCGGACACTGGCACGACGACGTGTAGTGAAGGCTCAGCGTGTCTCGCGGGATGCGCACCAGCGAGGACTTGAGGACCTCGCGAACCTCCACCACCGCCGCCGCCGGCTCCATGCCGCGTGCGCGCACCTCACGCACGCGCGCGCGGATCACTGCCACCGTGACGCGCGCACACACAAACACACACACACACACACACACACACACACACACACACAAGCGCTCGCTCGCTCTCAATGACGGCCTCCGTCCAGCAAATAGCGGTCAGCGCTGGCTGCAAATGTACTCACCGTAGTTGAAGTTGTTCTTCAGGTAGCTTTTCAGACCCATCTTGACTGTCTTGCATTTGCAGCGATCTAAAGGCACGGGAGAGTGAGTGAGTGAGTGAGTGAGTGAGTGAGTGAGTGAGTGAGTGAGTGAGTGAGTGAGTGAGTGAGTGAGTGAGCGAGCGAGCGAGCGAGCGGGCGTTATCCGGGACCCCCGTCCCCCCTAATGCGTGATCTTACCGGTGTCCCTGCAGTGAAGGTTGTTGGCATCCAAAGGGAAGTCGGGACTGGACTCTGTCAATGACAGCAACAATTGATTTTGCGATGCGACGGCAAAGCAAAGTGAGTCATTTTGCGACGGGGTGGGCTATTGAAGCCACCTGGGCTGCAGCGGCCCGCTTCCTGGGACGACGGGTCTGCAAACACACAAAGCTTTGGTGTTGAAATTTGCAAGAATGAAATAAATGGCTTTTTCATTTGGTATCTTTTGCTCCGCTGTCGTTTGAATTGCTCTTTTGTATTTGCACTTGATTTGGGGTGAACCTGTGCTCATTCTCTGTTGTTGTTGTTTTCCATTCACGGAAATGTAAACGGACATGCCTTCCAAATCATTTGAATGTTCTGTTTGTCTTTGCGACTTCAGGGCGGCGGTACCGACCGGCGGCGTCGGCCTTGACGATGGCCTCGGGCGAGATGCAGACGCCGCGGTCGTAGAGGGGCAGCTCGCCGCAGTGGAGGCTGTCGGGCCAGCTGTGGTTGTAGCGGCGCATGACGGGCTCGCAGCCGCGCCGGGCGCGCTCGCACACCGCCTTGCACGGCTTGATAGGCTCGTGCTGGAAGTCGATGGTGCAGATGGGCGCGTACATGGCGCACAGGAAGAAGAGCAGGTCGGCGCTGCAGCCCGTCCCTGCAGGAGGTAAGTACCACGTTTCAATCTTTCTACGTGTGTTGCGCCTCCATTTGTGTTCACGTGTCCTGCTGAGAGTTGTGACCCCCCCCCTTGCGTAGTGGCTGCATCCTTTTGTGACCAATCTGGAAGTGACCGCATCCGGACGGACACAAGCAAGCGATCTGTGCATGCTCAAAGCCAGCCACGGGACCAAACAAAGTATTCTGTGGCTCTTTGAAGTCGCTCCAAATGTTCCAAGGCCGGCCAGATGGGCCGCTGAGTCTGAGTTAAGAAAGCGCTGGCTGGCGCCGTCCACGCTTGGACCCACACAAGACGGTGTTTGCGTAGCGTAGAGCAGCGCAGCGCAGGAATGTGGCAAACGTGACGGCTAGCGGGCAGGCGGGCGGCCTAATCGCCAGCGCACAAAAGCAGGCCACATGGTATCGTCAAGCCGCAACCAGGACAAAAAGAGGACAAGTTGAGGTGGGGGCTGGCCAATGCTGAGAAAGGAAGGGGGGGGGGGGGGGGGGGAGTGCCGTGGGCGTGGCCGTCAGAAACCACGCAAGCATGCAGGCACAGGCAGTCCAGATGAAAGCAGCGTCCGCAAGTGTACAGTGAAAAGTGTCAGCGAGGCGCAGCGCAGCATACTGACCCAGCAGTCCCTCAAACTGTTCGATGGCGAGCACGGCGTTGTCCTGCGTGCTGTGGTGCAGATGGTTGGGCATCTTGGTCATGTTCCAGGGCATGGAGCGGCACAGCGGGATTCGCACCGGCTCGCAGGCCGCCGCCCCCGCCGGCGCCGGGCATAGCGCGCAGCAGGCGGCCAGCGCCGCCAACAAGGCCAACATGGCCGGAAAGCGCCGACTCGGGACTTGGGATTCGGGACTGCCAAGCGGCTCCTGTTGCTGTTGCTGTTGCTGCTGCTGCTGCTGCTGCTGCTCAAGCTCAAGTTTGTCCTCGACTATCCGCTCGCTGCCTGTTGTAATGACGGCCAGTCTGCTCACGCCCGGGATACAAGCCAGGGAGGCGAGGGAGGGGCCCGCACTGCCCGACTCCTCCTCAGCCCTCCTCTTCCTCCTCCCTCATTCACCTCTGCCCTCTTCCTTCCCTCCTTTCCTCACCCTACCTGCTTTCCTCTCGCTTGTCCCTCGGCTTGTCTTCTTTGCCCCATTTCACCAGTGTCCGCCACACACCTTCCTTCCTTCCTTCCTTCCTTCCTTCCTTCCTTCCTTCCTTCCTTCCTTCTCTTCCCTCCTCCTCCCGAAGATGAAACCGGTCACGTCATTGATTACTTACTGTAAGCGGCGCGCGTCACCAATTGATCCAAGTATCAAATGATCACTTCTTCCGATTGCGCAAAGCCAAGAGCGATTGCGCAAAGCCAAGGCCGTGCCATCAAACGCACCGACTGACGGAAGTGTGACACGAGCCGTATTGTTGCGTTATTCGAGCAATTCGGAAGTGACCCAAAGTGGCCCGCTCGAGAGAAGCGCACTTGCCACCTTGCTGGCATGCCTCATCCTTTTAGTTCAAGGAAGCCCGGCGCGTCAACGCCTGCGCTCTGTTTGTCTTTCCAGCGAGTGCAGAGTGCGCGCGCGCGCGCGATAGCGGTAATGCTTGTCAGATGTTGCAGCAGCGGCGGCGGCGGCGGCGGCAGCAGCGGCTGATGTTTGGCTTGACTTAGTGCCAACACACACACGCGCACACACGAGCGCACATGCACGCTGGGTTTTCTGACTCATGCGTCAACACGTAGAAGGGAGCCAGCCGTCAGCACTTTTTTGCTCCTTGCCTTGCCTTGCCTTGCCTTGCCTTGCCTTGCCTTGCCTTGCCTTGCCTTGCCTTGCCTTGCCTTGCGTCGCGTCCTTCCTTCCTTCCTTCCTTCCTTCCTTCCTTCCTTCCTTCCTTCCTTCCTTCCTTCCTTCCTTCCTTCCTTCTTTTTGCTTCCTCTTGCGGATTTGAGCAACATGGTCGGCCTTCTCCGCCTCGGACGATGCAAGTACGCAACTTGGGTGGCTGAGATGACTGACTATGTGTGCCCGCCGAGGACGTGGCAAGGTCCAGTTGAAGGCACTAAAGTTGCTTTCCTTCTTGGAAATAAGCGGAATGTTTCCCAACGCAAACATGAGCGCAGCTGCGCGTGCGCACGAGAGGCCGCTCCGAAAAGCAAGGAACACAAAGGCGGTGCAAATGTGGCGCTGTTTATAAACGAGCGAGCGAGCGAGCAAGTGAGTGCCCTGCAAAATGTGACGTCGTAACCCGTCCTCGTAACGCACACAGGCTGTGACGCAATTGCACCCGATTGCGACAAAATCTTGAGGCCTGGAATATGCAAAAGTGACCCCATGCAGCCAACCACGACATTGCCATCAAGACGAATCCGGCCGGCTCCAGGCGTGCGTGCGTGCGTGCGTCTGCCTGTCTGTCTGTCTGTCTGTCTGTCTGTCTGTCTGTCTGTCTGTCTGTCTGTCTGTCTGCCTGCCTGCCTGCCTGCCTGCCTGCCTGTCTGTCTGTCTGTCTTCAGCTCAGTTCACGTGCCGTGGTCATTTTCGTCTGCGTTTGTTTCTCGTCAGAATGTGAGGATGTGGCGCCCTCCAGTGGACACTTATCATCCGTGCATGTCTTTCTCTCTTTTCCCATTTTATTTTTCGAACTCTCGCGACCTGGCATCCGTTTCACATTTCATATTTTGCCTTGATTTTGCTTTTCCAACGTCATGGGTTCATTTCATGACCAAGATTGTCAAGTTCATACCTGAGCAGGCCGAGTCACTCGTGTTGATGTGTCATTTATGTCGGCGGCGTCGGGTGTCACTTGCGCCGCCTCCGGGCGCGGTGTTACTCCCGGCCGGAGGCACAAACGGGACCGACCGCGGACAAGTACCGAGGAGGACTCTCAGCCGAATCCAAAAGCTCCGGTGGCCTGCTGCTGGGACTTTATAGCCAAAGACTGACGCGAGCGTCCTCAGGAACGACGCCTATCCGCTTTCTTCCGACGGTTGTTCTCGCTAACGTGATCTCTGACCTGTGGGTCGTGCCAAGTGAGTTTGTCCAGCTGACGGCCATCAGCATCAAGTGGGACGGACAAAAGGGTCGAGAACGGCGAGGTACGCCTGGGAGCGCCGTTGCGTTCCACTCGCTATGCCACCTTATGTTTGCGCCTGCCTGACCCTGCCTGACCCTGCCTTCCTTTCAGAAGTTATGCAGTCCCTGGCAGAGGAGATCAGGAGTTTCCCGCGCACGCGGCTCAAGCGTCAGTGCACTCGCGTGACGTCCCTGAGCGGTCGCCGCATCATCGAGACCTGGAAGGGTTCCGTGGTGACCACGGTGGAGGAGCCCGCCCCCCCGGAGATGGCGCCGGGGTACGTCCCCGACACCGCCTGGGACCTCCAGGTGGGCGCCATCCGACCTGACCTGCTGCTGGGTGAGTTGCACGCGGTCAGCAACAACTGCAAAGCCAAGATGACGCAATCCAAACTGAGTGTGAGAGCGCGCCCCAAAAGTATGGCGGCGGCGGCGGCTGCTCAAGGTGACCTAACGGGCCGCTTGCCTGCAGGTTGCCAGGACGCGGCGCACCACTTTGACACGCTGAGGAAGCACAAGGCGAGTGCACGTGCCGTGTGGTCCCGCCACCTGCTTGGCGTTGAGACGTCCATCTGTCTGTCTGGCGCAGGTGTCTCACATCCTGAACGTAGCCTTCGGGGTGGACGAGGCCTTCCCCGACCTCTTTGTCTACAAGACGCTGAGCATCCTGGACCGGCCTGACGCCCCGCTCCTCCCGTACCTGGACGAATGCTGCCGCTTCATCCGGCAGGCGCGACGTGAGGTAACGCTAACGCCCGACAGCGGCTCTTCCAAACGCGTTCAACTTGCAACGTGTGCGTGCGTGCGTGCGTGCGTGCGTGCCTGCTTGAGGGCTTTGGAAGACTTTGTTTTTATTCCACAAGGGCCCACTTGCATCGGCTTACAGGTGGTGTGACCCTCATCAATAATGCACCAACGTCCGCTTGCTCTTTTATTGATGAGTGTGCAGATCACATGACACTCCAACATAACAGCACGCGCGCACGCACACATACACACACATAGTTAAGCAATGGGGGTTGCGCTTGTGTGTCAGAAGGGCGTGGTGCTGGTCCACAGCAACGCAGGCGTGTCGCGAGCGCCGGCCGTGGCCATCGGCTACCTGATGACGTGCGAGCGGCGCTCCTTCGACTCGGCCCTGGCGTGCGTCCTTGCCGCCCGACCTGCCGCGCGCCCCAACCCGGGTTTCGTGCGCCAGCTCAGGAGCGTGGACGCAGACCAAAACCAAGACCAAAACCAAGACCAGCAGTGAAGGAAAGCGCTTTTTGTCCATGGTCTTTTTTGGCATCGTCTTTAACCTGCTGTCGGTTCATTCATTCATTCATTCATATTCATGCGCAATATTGGCCGAATGCCAAATTCAAGCTGATGGCGTCAGTCTGTTCTCCTGGATTTCAAAAAAAAAGATTGAAAATCAAATAAAATGTGTCATCATGAACAAAGTTGGTCCAAAAATGAACGCTACGAAACTGAAATTGAAACGTCAAATGATGTGTTCACATTCAATAGGGCCTACACAAAAATCAAATGAAATGTATTGTAAAATAATATCTGAACATAGTATATCTGGATCTGAACTCAAATTCAATCCAATTGAATGAAATGTTCATTTGATTCCATTGAGACAAAACAAAATGTAATGAGTTTGACTGAACGCAAGTGAGCTGATTTCAACGCCAAGTGTCGCCAAGTTGAAATTCCAAATGATGCTTGCATATGTCATGAGCTCCAGACATTTGCAGACACGTGTTGCTGTTGTAGTCGTGATTACCAAGTGCCTGTTGGCAGCACATCCCATAATATGGCCCCAAGCACGCCCCCCGCCCGCTTTTCTCTTCCTCCTCCTCCTCCTCCTCCTCCTCTTGGTCGACTGAGGTCCAACAACATCGGCATATGACGCCACCTTGACCTCCGCTCGACCATGGGATCCTTCTGCTCCGGCCTGGACCCCGAGACGCACGTCACGGCCGCCCCCGCTGCACCCGACACAGGTCAGATCTCATCAGAGCGCCTCCTGTCGGGCTTCGATGCTTGTGCACGTCCTAAACGCGTGTGTGGTCGCCGATTTTTAGACCCCTCCCCGTCCGTCCATCTTTTTTTAATGAGCTTGATGTACACGATAAGCAAAGACAAAGTGCGCACAAAGTGCGTCTTTGAGCAGTCCGCCCCGCGCGCAGACTGAAGTGTAATTAACCTTATCTTGATTGGAGAGCGGCAATTAACTCGTCATCAACGGCCTGACCGAGCCATCCTGCGGTTGCCACGACGATTCCTTACACACTAAAACAGTAACGGACATCATTGAGGATAGCTGTGGAATCAAAATTGGAAAAAAAAAAAAAAAAATCCCATCAGAGAATATCAATGAAAGCATTCCCCAAAAAAGTAGATATGCTCGCAAAAGAAGTGCCAGTATTCTAAATGAAAAGAGACCCAAAAGAAGTCTCGGAATAGCATTAATTATTGCCATCACGCTTCCTTTTTCTTAATTTCCCCTTTGACCCTTTCGCTCAAAAACACGTGGTCTCCGGCAGGTGACCTTCTCCGGCCAATGGGAGGGCACGGACGCGAGCGGAAGAGCAGGCGCGGTGCGAGGAGGTGGGGCCACGCGGCGCCAGCCAATCACAGCGCAGAGAAAAAGTTCCAGACAAGGTGCCTGCTCCGCGCGCCGCGCGCCGCGAACTTCTCAAACGTCAAAAGAAAGGTTGGAAAGGGCCACAACGGGAGCTTCATGAGGAGGCGCCAAGCCAAGAAAAGAGCACTTTAGGCACGGAATCAGCAAGTGGACAGGACGGGACGGGACGGGACAGGGCTGGAAGCCATTACGGAGTGTGTGTGAGAGAGAGAGAGAGAGAGAGAGAGAGAGAGAGAGAGAGAGAGAGAGAGAGAGAGAGAGAGAGAGAGAGAGAGAGAGAGAAGGATGCAAGCAACAAAGGGGGCGAGTGCATGTGAAATATGGGAGGAAAGGGAGCAGATGAGGACGCAGGCGGGAAAGACCGAGTCAGGTCAGCTCAGGTCAGGAGGAAGTTTCGCAAGGTGGAGGAAGAGAAAAGGAGCTGAAGGAGGGATGGAAGCAGGCAGGAACAAGTCACGAAGAAAAGGAGGAAAGGACGTTGGAGAGCTGAAAGAAGGACAAGTGCATGCCACAGTGACTGCAGGATTCCATCACTCTTAGCAACCGGCCGCTTTGGCGTTGCCATAGTAACGCCGTCCACCGTGCTCCGCTGCCGCCCACCCCCTCACTCTTGCTCTCTCTCTCCTCCCTCTTCTCTCCTCTCTCTTCTCTCCTCTCTCTCTCGTTGTCCGTCCTCACCGCCGTGCGCTTCCTGCCCGCGTTGCCACGGCGACACGTTCCTGGACGAGGAGTCCGACACTCGGGTGCGTCCAGACCGGTGCGAAGTCCGCAGCTCCTGGTTCTGCTCACCGATCTCTCCTTCTTTCTTTCCGCCCATCAACTTTGACGCCTCCTCTCCGCCTCCTTGTTGTCGTGGCGATCCATCCGTCCGTCCGTCCATCCGTCCCCTGACAGGAAGTTGATGAACTTCCGACGTTCCTTCCTGGACTCCCCTTCCTCCTCCTTCTACGCCTCCTCCCGCACACCCGCATGAACGCCCACGGCCAAGAGGAGGCCCTGCCGCCGCCGCCGCCGAAGGAGGAGGAGATGAAAGCCGAGGAGGACTGGCAGGAGCGCTCGCAACCCACCGAGGAGGAAGGCGTCCGAGAGGAGCACCGGCGAGTCGGAGAGGAGGGCCGACGGGCTCTGGGCGCGGAAGATGTGCAGCCAGAGGAGCAGCTGGAGCAAAATGAGGAGGCGCAGGTAGAGGATGAAGGAGAAGGGGTGCAAGAAATAAAGGCGCTGGCGCAGGAGGAGGTGCAACAGGAGGAGGCTCACAGCATGGAGCCAGAGGGGCAAGAGCATGAGGAGAGGCGGGGGCTCAAGGAGATGCCGCAGGAGGGAGAGGTGGAAGGAGAGCAGCACACGGAGGAGATGCAGGAGAATGAGGAGGAAGAGGAGGAGCAGCAGCAGCAACAAATAGGGGACTTGCCGCAGGAGGAAGAGCAAAGGAACGCGACGGCGCAGGAAGAGGAGCAACCGATGGACGAGGAGCGGGGCTTTGTGGACCCTCTGGAGCAAAACCACAACAGTCAGGTTCTCGCTCGCCTCAGAGGAATGTAAGTAAAGAGCGGCACTGATGATGTCACGCCGTGATGTCATAACTTGCCGCGCGCTTGCCGTGGCAGCGGAGCGAGCGAGCGAGCGAGCGCAGGTGCTACACGCAAAAGACAAAGTTACGCGGGAGACGCATCTGTGACACCAGCGACTACAACTGAGCTCCAAGATTCAGAGCAGATCCAGGAAGGATTAGGTAGAGCTGCAGATACACTTTCTGATGGGTAGGTTGGCAGGCAGCCACGCAGCCACGCAGGCAGCCACGCAGCCACGCAGGCAGCCACGCAGCCACGCAGGCAGCCACGCAGGCTGGAAGCCACGCAGGCAGACAGCCACGCAGGCAGGCAGGCAGGCAGGCAGGCAGGCAGGCAGGCAGGCAGGCAGGCAGGCAGGCAGGCAGGCAGGGAGGCAGGCAGGCAGGCAGGCAGGCAGGCAGGCAGGCAGGCAGGCAGGCAGGCAGGCAGGCAGGCAGGCAGGCAGGCAGGCAGGCAGGCAGGCAGGCGGGGCCAGCTCGACAAGACACAGGACACAGCACAGGACAGGACAGGACAGGACAGGACAGGACAGCGCCAGCTTAGCAGAACAAAGCTGACCAACATCAGGGAGCTCCACGTCATGCCGGAGGTCAGCATTAGTGATGAGGTCATCGGCGGCGGCCATGTTGGTGCATCTTGCTCGGCACACCTGCCGTGCGGTGGCCATCTTGTCGTCTTTTTTTTGACAATCATGAAACAAACAGATGCAACAGGCTGAGGAGGCCTGTTCTCGCTGCACGCGCACACGCACACGCACACAGACATACACACACACACGCATGCACACACACACGGTGACTGGCTCACATCAACGTGTGAGAAACAAACAATGAGGGAGACGCATTTGCTTCAAGCGTCTCTCACTTTTTTTTTTCCTTTTCAAATGTGCCGCAGAAGTCAGCCACTTCTAAGCAAACACAGAATGCAAACTATTTCAAGACTCGTTCAACACGTGCGATGCGCCGTTTGGCGTCCCGTGCCTTTTGAACGGTCCACGCGTGATGGCGCCTCCTTCCCGCTCGTCTTGCGGCGAGTAAACGATCGTTTGGTCGGCAGGTCCATATCCAGGCCTCGCTCACGCGCAGCATTTCTTCTGTTTGTCTTCACAGGCAGAAATACAAAAGCACATCACAGAGGTAAGAAATGGTCGCTCATTTTGACTTTGGAAATGTCTCCTTGTTGCCATGGGAACTCAAGCAGATTCCATCCAGCTCTGTCACTGTGACAACGGCACGACGCCTTTGCGACGCTCCAAAGCCGTGGCGTGGCGTGGCGCGGCGCGGCGTCGCTGGGCGGGCCGTGTGCGCCGCTTTAAAATTGCTTTTCTTTGCAGGCTGAAAGCGGCCATGGCGGTGTTGGACGGCGGCGGGGCGCTGGACCTCGCCGAGCTGCGCCGGAACCTGCAGCTGGCCGCCGCCATGCTGGACGCCGTCTACGCCGACGAGACCAAGTCAGAATCCCCGGCTGGCTCGCGCCTGAGCGACCGGCACGTTTCTCACGCGCGCTCTCGCCGGCCGCCAGACGTCTGCTGGACCCCGAGGACGATCTGAGCGAGCTGCCGGCCGAGTCGGTGCCCAGGGAGGTCCGCGATTGGCTGGCGTGCACCTTCAGCCGCAAGATGGGCGTGGCCAAGCGCCGCCCCGAGGAGAAGCCGCGCTTCAGGAGCATCGTGCACGCCGTGCAGGCCGGGATCTTCGTCGAGAGGTTCGTTAGCATCTCAACCGATTGTCCCTTTTCCACAAAATGGCCTCAAAGTGGAAGTGAAAGAAAAAGGATGGGGAAGGAAGGAAGGAAGGAAGGAAGGAAGGAAGGAAGGAAGGAAGGAAGGAAGGAAGGAAGGAAGGAAGGAAGGCGCTGTGTAACGACGCGTGAAAGGTGCAGGAGGTTTGCAGCCCGGTTGCCGTGGCAACTGACAATGGCACGGCACCGCATGGTTTTCTTCTTTGTGCGTTCCACCCCAGGATGTATCGCCGGACGTCCAATATGGCCGGCCTGACGTACCCGCCCACGGCCATCGCCGCTCTCAAAGTAACAAAGATGACCTTTTCAAATTGAGAATCGCATTTGTGATCTTGGCATCATGACCTGACGCCATCTCTTGTTTTTTCTTGTGGTAGAAGGTGGACCAGTGGTCCTTCGACGTGTTTTTGCTTCACGAGGGCACGGGCGAGCACGCCCTCAAGTTTCTGGTCTACGAGCTCCTGACGCGCTATGACCTCATCAACAGGTTCAGGGTACACGCGTCGTCATGCGTGGAGTGCGTGGAATGTGCTGAATGAGCGAGCGAGCTTGCTGACCTCGGCTCACAAACAGAAGACAAAATGGATGCAATTGTTTTCTTTCTTTCTTTCTTTCAATTGTTTTTTCTCACGAGCAAGCGAGGCGACGGCGGCGGCCGCGTAGTCACATTTGCGTGTGCTTCAGATTCCCGTGCCGGCGCTGGTTCAGTTTGTGGAGGCTCTGGAGAACGGCTACAGCAAACACAAGAACCCCTACCACAACCTGGTCCACGCCGCCGATGTCACGCAGACGGCGCACTTCCTCATGCTGCACACTGGAACCATGGTAACACGCACACGCACACACACACGCTCACGCATGACCTCCATTGACTGTCCTGTGTGTGTAGCACTGGCTGAGCGAGCTGGAAATCCTGGCCATGGTTTTTGCAGCGGCCATTCACGACTTTGAGCACACGGGAACCACAAACAACTTCCACATACACACGAGGTACGCCGGCCCCATTTTGCGTACACTCGTGTTTTGTCGTCTTTTGTGGCCACGCGAGCCGGCGTGTGTGTGTGTGTGTGTGTGTGTGTGCGTGCGCGCGTGCGTGCGCCCGCCCAGGTCGGAGGTGGCCATCTTGTACAACGACCGTTCGGTTCTGGAGAACCATCACGTGAGCGCCGCCTACAGGCTGATGGCGGAGGAGGACACCAACATCCTGGTCAACCTCAACAAGGACGACTGGAGGTAAGCGTGCACGCGTGCATGCGATGTTGGTTAGCGTGCAACACAATAGCGCACCAACGCGTACCGTATCGCGCGTGTGTGGCGCGCAGGGAGCTTCGCGCGCTGGTCATCGAGATGGTGATGTCGACGGACATGTCGTGTCACTTTCAGCAGATCAAGACCATGCGGAACACCCTTGCGCAGTCGCACAGGTGCGGCCACACTGGCTTTGTAGCGAGCGAGCAAATAAAGCCCGCCCCTTGCTTGATTTTCTCTTTGTGTGTGTGTGTGCGCGCGCAGCGTGGATAAGGTGAAGGTCTTGTCACTGATGCTGCACGCCGCCGACATCAGCCACCCCGCCAAAGGCTGGCCGCTGCACTACCGCTGGACGCACAGCCTCATGGAGGAATTCTTCAGACAGGTGGGGGCACGCGCAGGCGCACGCAGAGGCAGCCACGCATCCTGAGCAGGTGTTTTGTGTGGCAGGGCGACAAAGAAGTGGAACTGGGACTTCCCTTTTCTCCTCTTTGTGACCGCAAAGCCACCATGATTGCTCAGTCGCAGATTGGTAAGAAAGCGAGCGAGCGAGCCAGCGCCCGCCCGCCCGCACGCACGCACGCACGCACTCACGCGGGCATCGTCTGGCCGTTTGCGTCCGGCTCTGACCGGCGACGTTAACCCAATGGATTGACGCTCAGGTTTTATCGACTTCATCGTGGAGCCGACGTTCGGCGTACTGGTGGATGTGACGGAGAAGGTGATGGGCCCCCTGATAGACGAGGAGAGGAAGGCCCGCGAGACGGGAAACCGACGGCCCAGGTGCAGCCTCGCCTGGCCTGGCCTGGCCTGGCCTGGCCTGGCCTGGCCTGGCCTGGCCTGGTCTGGCAATGTTCCCGACATGCGACCGCTGATGTGCGCCTCTGTCCAGCCTGACAGGCAGCGGCTCGGTCACCGTGGAGTCCGTCCAGAGACGCGGCGGCGGCCGCCACGGCAGCCGCGATGACCGCCAGACGGACTTTTCCCTGAGCGCCATTGACCTGCCTGCGCTCAGGAAGCACCTGAGCGATGTCATCGGCAGGAACAAGGACAGGTGGAAGGAGCTCTCTGTGGACGGTACGCATACGCCCGGCCGGCATGAGCGCCATTTACACGTATGAATCCTCCACGCATCCTACGTCAACTGGAGCAAAGGCACACGTGCGCACGCACATAGGCGGGCTCAATAACACACCGGCACACACCCATCGATACGCTGTCACACACAGGCAATCCAAATTGAAGCTCAAGTGTCTTCTCGTTGGGTGGACAGAATTGGCCGATAAGAAGCAAGAAGGTCAAGAGGAGGCGGAGTCCAAGAGCAAAAGCTGCTCAAACGACCAATCGCAGGGCTCGGCCCGCCGCCCACCGGATGAAGCGCGTAACCACGACGACCATGAGCAAAAGTCATCCGGCATCCAATCTGAAGACCACTCCAGACGCAACGGTAGAGCACGCACGCTTGCACGCACGCACGCTTGCACGCACGCTTACACGCACGCTTGCACGCACGTGCGCATCGAGTAAGTTAAACAGGGACGGGCGGACACAACGACTGTCTGACGTGATGTCATAATGACTGCTGCAGGGGCGGGGCCAGGAGAGGAGGACCAGGAAAGTGCCTGAAAGCCGGACGTCTGGCCACGGCGACACATTGTGAGGCGTCAAGGACCTTTGCAACTTTTATTTTCCGACTGACCTTGAAGGCCTCGCACCGCCCGGCTCCTCGTGCAAACGATGCGTTTGACACCACGTCGGATGCTCGGCAGGCATTTAGCCCATCGAGCTAGCCATCTAGCTAGCTTGGCATGAGTGAGCCGTGACGGTGTTGTTTGGATCTTTGTCAATCATTGCATCGCCATGGCAACCCTCTCAAAAACACTTTGAAGCCAATGAAGTGAGCAGTGTGTGTGTGTGTGTGCGGTACAGATGATTTGAGGTTCAAACAAAATAAACATTCTCAACGGATTCACACGGTCGTGACGTCACTCATCCGCCAAGCTGACACTTTATTAGATGGCGCACACGTCGTGACACTCACAACGCTTCCACAGATTCCACACACAGCGCAAAGTTGTACCACCGTTAGTGACCACCAGGTGCCAGTAGAGCGCCTACATGCGAAACCAGCACGAGCGTCAATCACCCGAAAGAAGGCGACGGACGCCTAAGACTCCGACTTCTGGACGCTCAGTCAGTGAAATCACGGCGTGTTTGATTACAGGCACATCGTTTGTTCCTAGTGGTTATTGAAAAATTCAGATTTTCTTGCCTCTTGTGAAGTCATTTTCATGCGCTCAAAGTAAAACCAAATTGTCTTAGGTGAGAGTCGAGGCGCAAGAAATCATCATGACGTTATTCATCAAATCAATCGACAACCATTTTACTGTTCTCAAGGAGTCTCACTTTTGTGTGGGCCCCACTCGAGTAGCATCTGCAATCAACATTTTTGAAGCTTTTCTGACGGATAGTACGGGCCGAACCGGGAAATCGTCGTTCCCTCTTTTGTTTCGGACGCTTCCTGTCTTTCTTTGCGCGCAGCTGGAAGCGACGCCAACAACAACAAGAAGGTGCGCGTCATTGTGAGCCCTCCCCCCTCGAGGAGCACTTTGAAAAATAAAAAGATGGCTGGTTCCCGTTACCGTGACGACGCCTGCTGCCGATCCACAAACGAGGAAAACGAAGAATCCATCCCGCGTGGATTGTGAACGCGTCTTATTGCCCTAGCAACCAATTTCGCAACAAGCCCGTCCAAATTGGCCACGCTCGACGCGCTCCGCGGAGGACACAGGTCCAAGGACCCCGCCCGAACCCGGGTTGCGCGCTTGGCAAATAAGTGGAGGCGTGTGTCAAGTTTGCGATTGCTGCTGCGACTGCATTTGAGGACATCACAACAAAATGGTTTAATGTTCCATTTCGACAGCATTTCACATTTGCTCCGTGCGGCGGTGCCGATGACGTCCTGCGGGAGCCTCGCGCCCCTCCTCCTCGAAGGGCCTCAGCCCCGCCTCCCTGGCCGGGTGACATCAGCCGGGCTGGCTGCTGCTGGCCTGGCGGGCGGGCGGACGGACGGGCGCCCCCCACCCCCGGTCCCTCCCACTCCCTCGCTCACTCGCTCGTCGGCGGAGACTCCAGCAGAAGCAGACCGACAGGCGAAGCTCCACGGCGGCGTTGTCGGCGGCGGCGGCTTCGCTGGCGGGACGCGACGCTACGTGCTCGCCGGTGAGCTGCCATCTTTTTTTTTTTTTCCTCTTCTTCTTCTTCTTCTTGCCGTCGTCGTGGCGGCGGCGGCGCGTTTAGCGGATTCATGGAAAGTTTGCCAGCCCGGGAGCAAAGTGGGGAGGCAGGAAGACTTCCAAAAACGGACTTTGTTTGATGCACTTTGACTTGTGGTGGGGTAGTCGTGGCTACCGAAGCGAGTCGGGTCCGAAGCTGAGCCGAGCCGAGCCGAGCCGAGCTTCGGCTGCTCCTCGTCCAACACGTCACGGTGTCGGAAGGTTAAGATCGCGGCGGTTGCCATAGAGATTAAGAACGCGGATGCTCCGCGGGCTTCCTCGGGCTCATCCGGCCTTGGTCGATTCGCGATTAGCTTGATTGGACATCGCTATTTCCCGAGATGAAACGGGACGCGTTGTCGCTTCCAGATGCTTTTGAGTGGAACGCGTCGCGTTCACTCCAGGCCAGCAGGGGGCGACCGAATGCCGCCTTCGCCATGGAAAGCAAGCAAAAACAAGCGAGCTCCGGCCTTGAGCGCAAAGAAACGGGAATTATTCACGAGTGATTCGAAACCGATAGACGCAATTCATCAATAATTACAATTCATTGTTACAATGCTTCACTTCAAATCGCAAATTGATTGTATTCTAAGGCGATGTTTTCTGCTGTTTTTACGTGTTGAGTGGGAGCAAACAATAACAATGAACTAATCATTACAATCTAACCGTTTTATGGGCTAAATCACGTTTTATGCCTTTCAAACAGAAATTTTAAGTTGGTAACAAAAGAAGAAGGAAACCCTAACCCACCAGAGTCAAATAAAATACATGCCATGCCAACAATTGATGGTAGGCAAGATCAGTACCAGTGCAAAGAGACAGACAGACAGACAGACAGACAGACAGACAGACAGACAGAGCAGCAGAAAAGTTGGTGGCAGTGAAGGAAACACTGACCTACCTGAAAAAGAGTTTTTGTCATTGGAAGTGATCTCTCAATCCATTAAAAGATCAATAGATAGCCAAGTAAGTGTCAGTTCAGACGATCACTGAAGGCAGAAGCAGAACATATTTGTTGAAACGCTAACTCCAATGTTGTCAGATGAAGACGCTCTCACACCGCGGAGTCGGGATGGCAGACAGATGGATTCGATTCAAGCAAAAGTGCATAGAAGGCATGAAAGAACAACCTACAGTTGGCGTGGTGTGAGAAAAAAAAATAATAAAATGCAGTAGCAGAAAACGTAGCTTTTTTGGGGGCCTGACATAGGCAGAGTGTGGCCCGGCCGGCGTGGAGGTCCGGGCAAAGTAGCGCTGATCTCGGGTTGCTTCTTGAATGACTTTCATTGTTTCCGTCAGCGCACGTGATCTTAGATAAGCCCGGTCGGAGCCTCGGCGCCCCGTCTCCCTCCCTCGGGGTAGACCCCGCTCCCGCGTCACGGGCTGGTGTCAGCCGGCGAGCATGTGACAACCTCGCATGCAAATGTTTGTTTGCTCACCGACGGCGCGCCGCCTTTTGCCGGGAGCGCATGCTGACCAAGCACAACGGTGAGCACCGATTGGCCATTGCGTTTTCCTTCTCTGGGCACAGCCGGACTTTATTCCCCCGCTCGCGCCTCAGGTGCTTTCTTGTTGTGGTGGTGGTGGTGGTGGTGAAAAATATGAATCGGTGGGAACGTGGCTGCGGTCGTCATGGCGATCGCTTGCTTTGCCAGCTCCTCCGAAATAATTCATGATGTCATTCCAGGGACTGACATTCCTGGCATTCCTCCCGTCCAGATCCCACAATCTCAGAATCACACCTGGGAATGGAAAGTCCCGTCAGGGCCTAAGAACAAACCTCTTCCAAGGAATGCACAAGCCTTTTTTGGAAAAGGGGGTTAGGGTTAGTCGAGATTTGTTTGGTGGTTGTTCGTCTTGGCCAAGTGCTTGTTGTAATTCCATCCCTCCAAGAGAGGGGGCGCCATGTGGTGCTCAACGTGCAGATTTCAGTTCCACTTTGAGTTGGAGCTGGAGTCACGTTCTTTTTGCAGGACAGGTCATGTTGTTTGCTGTCGGGCTACGTGGGCGCTAGTGCAAGATAAGTGCCCAGGGAGGGAGGATCTACCTTCCAGTGGTCTCAGACTGTCATCACAAAGGCATTTCCTCCTCAGCCGCTCACTTCCTGCCTGCTGGACGGCCCACTGGCGGGGTGCTTCTACTACTGCGGTGGGGGGGGGGTGTGCCGCTTTTACTGCTATGATGAAAAAAGGATGACATTTTGGAAACATTGCAATGAAAATAATGGCTCCATTTGCCGCCACCTTTCGACTCAACTGTTTGACTGCCAATCATGCGCAGAGGAATAAAAAGTTGCCCCAAGTGTCCGAAAGGCCGTCTTGAAAAGGAAGATGCGCCGTCACCGGGGCGACCGGAGCCGAGGCGCACATGGGCGTCGTCGACATGGGCGTCCGCTCACGCTGCGCGCGGACAGTGGGAACATTCCCCAAAAGCCAGTCCAGGGAGTTTCTTCTCTCTCTCTCTCTCTCTCTCTCTCTCTCTCTCTCTCTCTCTCTCTCTCTCTTTTCTGTGGCGTTTTGCGGCCGTTGCTGAGCGTGCCAGCTTGGCTCCCTGCCACAAATGGGGGAAAAAATGCAAACACGTAAGGTGATGCCGTTTGGTGACGAGGCGGGCGCCACGACTCACCGAGAAGGCCCACCGTTCCAAGTCATTTCATGCAGTCTTTGCGCTTTGCTCTGCCACCAGGGAATCCGCTGCGGTCATGGCCGCCCATCGAATCCGAACCACGGCCAATAGCAACGCCTTGCTGCCTCGCTGCAGGTCCGAGGGGACGCTGATCGACCTCGGTGACGGCGTGTCCGAGTCCGGCCTCGGTGATGTCAAAGGTAAGCTAAGGCCGCCGCGCTGGTGGTTTGTGCTTTTCGCTTTAGACATTCGAGTCACGACATCGGGGTCAAAGTCAGCATTAGCGTTAGCGTTAGCATTAGCGTTAGCAGGGCTCCACCCAAACATGGACAACGTGCTTAAAGTTTTTGGCACAGTATTTTTTTTTTCATTGTCTCATCTTTTTTATTAAAGTCAAAACAAGTTGTTGTTTGAGCAACCTAATTTGTAAGTATAAATTGAGCCACAGTCCGTCTTACAAAACAGACGAAGACCGTTTGAGGTCAGGCCGATGGCTGCAAATGTGGTCGGCCAGCCCCAAAATCGGCTGAACAAGTCGGTGGCGCCAGTGCAGAAGCTGGAATGGAGCTCTGGTGCATTTCTCGACCTAGCTGACGGCGTCGCTCGCCCCTCTTGTGTTTCCAGTGCCTTCTCCCAGTGCCTTACGCTTGGACGCCGGCGCCTGCTTGGGCACGGCCCGAGAGGTGGTGGCCATCAAGGACTACTGCCCGTCCAGCTTCACCACGCTCAAGTTCTCCAAAGGCGACCGACTCTACGTTCTGGACACGTCGGGCGGCGAGTGGTGGTACGCCCACAACAACACGGAGATGGGCTACATCCCGGCCGCTTACGTGGAGCCCGTGGGTCTCCGAGACTCTTCCTTCAGCGACAGCGGCATGATAGACGGCGGCGGCGGCGACGCCAGGGAAGAGACGGCTTCGGAAATGGACCTACTCGGAGAGTGGGCCGGCGTCATTCTGACGCCGACCGCTTTCCATCACGGAAATCCTTTTGCCAGCGCACAGAGCTCAACCAACCCGTTCCTGCACGGCGATCCTCCAAACCCGCTGGACCAAAACGACAACGAGAAGTCTGCTGATCTTCTTCTTCTCTTTGACGCTCCGTCCGTGCCAAACCCTGTCGTGAACGTGAAGGGCTCCGGCGGGAGTGGTTTCGACCCGCTCGCCAGGGATAACCCCTTTTTCCGAAGCAAGCGCTCCTACAGTTTGTCCGACATGTCGGTCCTGCAGGCCCAGTCGGACAACCCTCCGACGTCCGGCGGCGGTTTCTTCGGCGGCCTCAAAGCGCCGGCCCCGGAGCAGTTCCCGAGCAGGGAGGCTTTCCGCACAGCGTGGCTTACCCATCGCAAGCTGGCCAGGTCCTGCCACGACTTGGACTCTCTGGGCCAAAGTCCCGGCTGGGGTCAGACGCAGCCGGTGGAGACCAACATCGTCTGCCGGCTGGACAGCTCGGGAGGCGCCGTGCGGCTCCCGGACACCGACATCGGCGTCCACGTCCCCGAGGGCCATGTGGCCCGGGGCGACACCCAGCAGATCTCCATCAAAGCGCTCTTAGATCCGCCTCTGGAACTGAACAACGATCGCTGCACCATCTCTGGGCCGGTGGTGGAGCTCAAGCTCAGCAACATGGAGACCAAAAGCGGCATCACGCTGGAGATGAAAGTGTCGGTGGCGGTGAAGGCGGAAAGGCGCGAGAGCGCCCGCATCGTGTGCGTCAGGAGCGACTGCAAAGAGGGGCCGTACGGCCCCGTCTCGCAGACTTCCCTGTGCGGCGACACGCTTCGGGTGTCCCTGGACAACTTGGAGCCGTGCATGTACGTTTGCGCGGTGGTGCAGTGCCAGTCCTCGTCTCCGGACTGCAACGTGTGGGATCACGTGGACAAAAAGATGACGTTGGGGGTGTACGGACCCAAACACATCCACCCCTCCTTCAAAACGGTGGTGGCCGCCTTCGGTCACGACTGCGCCCCCAAGTCGTTGCTGGTGAGCCAAGCGGGCAAGCCGGCGCAGTCCTCGCCCCCGGTCGCGCTACAGCTGTGGGGCAAACACCAGTTTGTCCTGTCCAGGCCCCGGGACCTCCGCGTGGGGGTCTACTCCAACATGGCCAACTTTGAGGTGAAGGCCGGCGAGCAGGCCAAAGTGATCCGGGCTTTCCAGATCAAACTGGGCAAAGTCAGCCGGCTGGTCTACCTGATCAGTTGCCGCAGTAGCGCCGCCGCCGATTTTTCCGACTTCACCCTGAGGATCCAGGTCAAAGACGAGCGGGATGCCATACTGGCCCAGTTTTGCGTTCAGACGCCCACGCCGCCGCCCAGGACGGGTCCCAAGACGTCCATGCAGCGGCGCTTCCTGAAGAAGAAGGAAGTGGGCAAGATCATCCTGTCTCCGCTCGCCGTCGCCACCAAGTACCCGGTGTTCCACGACCGCCGGGTCGCCAACCTCAGGTTCGGAAAGCTGATCAAGACGGTCATCCGGCAGACCAAGAACACCTACCTGCTGGAGTACAAGAAAGGAGACGTGGTGGCGCTTCTGAGCGAGGAGAAGGTCAAGCTGAAGGGCCAGCTGTGGACCAAAGAATGGTACATCGGCTACTGCCAGGGCCGGGTGGGACTGGTCCACGCCAAAAACGTGCTGCTGATGGGAAAGCTCCAGCCCCTTTCCTTCAGCGGGCCCGAGCTCACCACCTCCCTGTTACTGGAGCAGGTTCTGAGGCCCTGCAAGTTCCTCACGTACATCTACGCCTCGGTCCGCACCGTCCTGATGGAGAACATCGGCGACTGGCGGGCCTTCGCCGACGCCCTCGGGTACCAGAACCTTCCCGTGACGCACTTCTGCCGGGCCGAGCTGGACAGCGAACCGGAGAGGGTGGCCTGCGTTCTGGAGAAGCTGAAGGAAGACTGCAACAATACGGACAGCAAAGAGCGAAAGTCCTTCCAGAAGGAGCTGCTCACGGTAAGCCCGCAAATGGCCCACCGGAAAAAGGCCCTCGGCCGGCCGTGTTTGCCGCCCGCATCCGTGTCCGAGCTGTCCATTCCCACCTGCTGGCTGGTTGGCGGGCGGGCGGGCGCTCCGCTGGCTTTTTCCTTCCTGGTCTAGCGTCGGTCGGTCGGTCGGTCGGTCAGTTGTCCTTGGATGCAGTAGCACACAAGTGTGGTGGCAAATTTTGCTTTTACAGCAGCTTGCCTCTCCACCCAGACTAGAAGTAACTTAAGATGAAGGATCAGGTCCGACCGTGTGCTTCTGAGCTATCTGGGGCCGGCAGATGTTTCCTGCCTCATTGTTCTCAATAAACACAAGAAACCCCAGCTCAAGTCCAAGCCTCGAGCAATCAGAAAACTGCCCATTCGTCGCCGAGTGGCGTTTGCGCTCAGGTCAAAGGGCAAACGCGACGTCCCGATGACTCGAAGGCGTATCCCGGGGCGTCACAAGCGCGCAGTGCAAGCAAAGTGTTGCCGAGCGAGGCAGTCCCGCCCGCCAAATAAGAGTTGATTCCGGAGGAGGAATCATCTCCCGCTTGACCTTCCCGAAGCTTACTGGTGTAGCTCATTTTCAGTTCATTCCCGAGCCGCCCTGCGCCCCCCTCGCTCTTTTCTGCGGGAATGAACGGCCAAGTCATTACAGTCCGTCCGACGGAAGGGTCAGAGCTCACGCATAGCAAGGAATGGTGTGAAATGGCGCGGCGGGCCGGAATGGCAAAATAATGACGACAAGAAGAAGACTCACAGAAAGGCCAAGGAAGCAATCAGACGAGAGGGAAGTGGCCACTTACAAAGGATTCTTGGAATGGGCCTTTTTTTGAACCCAACAATTGAGGCAAAGTCATTAAGAAAGGCTACCTCGGAGTTAGTTGATCCACTCCAGGCTCTATTATTAGCAAAGCAGAGCAAGCTGGCCTTTGACGTGTCAACCTCTTGTCGTGTGTTTCAGGCCCTCCTGAAGCTGGACTGCCAAGGCCTGGTAGCCCGCCTGGTGATGGATTTTGTGCTCCTGACCACGGCGGTGGAGGTGGCGGGACGCTGGCGGGAGTTGGCCGAGCGCCTGGCCAAGGTTTCCCGTCAGCAGATGGACGCCTACGAGGCGCCGCACCGTGACAAGAACGGCGTGGTGGACAGCGAGGTGATGCCGCACTCGTGTTTGCTCCGGCTTGCTCTTGCTTGCTCTGGCGTTCTTTGCCAGCCCTAACATGTGCGCGTGTCGCCGCTCAGGCCATGTGGAAGCCGGCATACGACTTCCTGGTGACTTGGGCGGCTCAGATGGGCGACAGCTACCGGGACGTGATCCAGGACCTCCACGTGGGCCTGGACCGGATGAAGAGTCCCATCACCAAGCGCTGGAAGCACCTGAGCGGGACCCTGCTCCTGGTCCACTGCCTGGACGCCCTCCGGAGCTCCGCCTTCAGCCCGGCCTCGGCCGCGTCGGACGACTTTGCCATCTGACGACTTTGCCGCGGGACCTTTTTTCTACTCCGTTTTCGACACGCACGTCTGTGTTTCTTTCCGCTCGGTTGTGCTCGCACTGGTGTCATGAATTGGCGTCACCCGACCCGCCAAATGCTCAGGACCGCAAAAGCGGGCAGCCATTGTTTTGGAGCTTTTCTTCTTTTGGACCTTGCTTTTTTTGTCGGTCCATGTTCTCGTTTCGGAGCTTTTAGGTGCAAGCACACTCGTTTCTTTTGGTTCTCATGTAGTTGGCTCACTTTCTCGACTCCAATGGTGATGTGAGCAGGTCAGGTTCTTGTGTGAGTTTTGTTGATGTCAGGTTGTGTTGTTTTTGTGCCAACTTTCACATTCTTGCAGTATCGGGTTCCGGTGCGTTGAGGTCAGGACTCGGTGGCGGTGGGTGAATTGGGTTGGCTTCTGTCTGTCGTGTTTGGTCGGGCTCCGCTGCTACTGGCTCACTTTGCGATTTGATGGAATGAGCGATCGTTAGCTGACGATTTGTTGAGCCTGCAGCTTTCGACCAGCTACCGAAGATGTGCAGAGGGCGACCTCTAGAGGATCGCAACGGGCCGTACACACAAATAGGACAGAAAACCACTTGCCATGCGCTATTAAAACTGATGACACTTTCAAATTGCATTGTTTTTAAATTAAAACTTGTAATCTTTGATTTTTTGCTTCCACCTTTTTATGTTTGAAACCAGGGACGTGCGGGAGGTCAGAGGAGGCAAGGGAGGCCGTGGCATCATGAAAAGGGGAAGAACAAATTCAATTGTTTGGATCATAAAATCATTTTCCTGTTCATTTCAGCAGTTTCGTATCATTTTGAACTCGCTGAACTTCTAAATACTTTAAAAACCGAAGCCGATTCGCTCCCTCGCTCGGAGGAGCCAACGTCCGGTCTCGCCTCCTCTGAGGATTGCGTCATCACACGGCTGCCTATGTTGACAGGCCGCTATGCAATTCGACCGAGCTACTCTCTGTCCATACGTCGCTCTAAGTGTTCAAACACTGTGGCTATACTAACTCATTTCCCTAGTTAAGCTGACGTATATAATATCTTGTGGTTTTTGCCATCTGTCTGTAGCGTCTTGTTTCTTTAGCTGAACAAAACGGCTTTGAAAAGAGACCTTACGCAGGGCCTACGTCGTAGGCAACGAAACAAAGGTTCCCCAGCCTTATGGCAGGGGGTGCTAGTGATCCCGGGATGCTTCATGCGCCTACCTGTAGAAGGAGAGATCTCCACTTCAAATTTACGGTCAACGACAGAGGGGCAGTCGTCCATTTCTTTCGTTTGACATTCGTTTTTTTTTCCCCCTCCGTTTTTACATTTCGTTTCGCAATGGAGGATTACTTATCCATCCAAACGATTTTCAACGATGGATTTTCGGTCGAAGACGGAGGTCATCGGTAAAGGAAGAGCAACTCCGGAGTTCAAAGGTTGGAATCGGACAACGGGACTTCAGAGCATGTCTTTTCAAACGGCACGATCGAAAACAAGTTTTTCCATTCCATGTGCTTTATTGAGTGTTTTGATGTGTGAAGACCGCTGATACGAGATTTTAATTCAAATAGTTCAAATTAGGTAACGAATAAGCAGAGCAACCTTTTTTGTGACACGGTTAGGTGCCGGACAAATTTGACCGGGGGGGGGGGGGGGGGGTCAACCACCAGAATGGGGAAAAACAAAGATGACTTGTGGGTTTGACTTCATTTTCAAGTCTCAATTTTGCCCACATTTACAAATGCAATGCAATGGCCTGTTATTAGGTGTGGCCAGTTTGGGTGTACCTAATGGAGTGTCCGAGTGACGTCACATATCAAACAGCCAATCAGCGGGTGTGGTGGCACTTTTCGCTTTTTCTCTAATGAAGTGACCTGTGTTGGAGTACACCTGAAAATAGCGGGGTAGCTATTGGAGCGTCCAAGTGACGTCACAGATCAACCAGCCAATCAAGAGATGGGGGTGAGGGTGGCTGTGGTGGCACTTTTCGCTTTCAGTGAAGCTTTTTCCCTAATGAAGTGGCCTGTAAATAGGTAGGACACTTCAATGGATACACTACACGAGGTAAAAAATAAATGAATAAATAAATACGAAAGTGTCCTAATGATTCGCCTGCATATTTACATGTAAACGCCGGATAAGAGAGAGCTTCAAATTGTTTGCAATCCTCAGTTAGTAGTCACCACCGGTAGAGCGAGCCGCTCGCTCGCTCAACTCACCGGCGTGCCCGCCTACGGTAAACGAGAAAGCTCAATTCAGTTAGAACCAAGCGCGGTCCTTGTTTTGACTTGTCACTGACGCAGCAGATATGATTGCGTTTCAAACTTGAATCTTTTTTTTCCTTTCAACAATTCCAAGATCTCATTACTCTCAGTTCCTCTTCCCTGAAGGCAGCAGCACCTTTGAGAACATTTGGTAGGCATGTCTGTCATGAGTAGTAGTTTCAAGAGACCGTTTTAATAACAGGCGGTCGGTCACCTTGCACACCTCGATTGGGGCAGGTCATAGTTGCCCATTCTTCCTTGCAGAGTTGCACAAGTTCATTCTAATTGTTGTTGTCGTCACTTGCTGTGAATAAAAAGAAACTACAATAATAAAGTTAAATCATCGGGAACTCTCGTAAGTCTGTTTCAATATTTGCACTTCTACTGGTCGTTGAACAGTTGCAATGCAAGCATACGTATTTTGCCTTTTAATCGCAAACCTTTGCTTGGTTTCTCATCTTGGCATAGAGTGGCAAGTAGATGGCTTCACTGCGGCTGGCTGGCTGACGGGCGGAGTCAGGTCTCATCCGATCTGCTGCTACAGTTGCCGCTCAGCTGGGGGAAGGAAGCGGGCGGGGGGAAGGAAGCGGGCGGGGGGAAGGAAGCGGACGGCGGGCGGGCGGGCGGTCGTCCTGGAGGTGGGGCCGTATACTGTATACAGGCCCAGGTTTCGGGCCGCCGCCGACTTGTTGGGCGGCTCGACGCACGGGAAGGAAGGGCGAGAAGACTTGCGGCGAGGCACGACCGCGTCCCAGCTTTGCTGTGTTCTGGCAAGAAGCAAGCCCGGCGGGCGCCGCTCTATGCCGCGTGGCCCCCCGGGGAGCCCGGATGCAGCACGCGCAGCGTGAGCAGGTGCTTGACAGCCGCTCTGAACCATGGGTAGAACCACGCGTAGATCAAGGGATTCACGCAGGAGTTGAGGTAGTACGCGTTGAGCACAAACGTGGGCAAGCTGTCGGCCGCCAGCAAGACGCAGTAGTACGGACAGAAGCACATCAGAAAGACCAGGACCAGGACCCCCAGAGTCCTGGCCGCCTTCAGCTCCGACTTCTTGGCTCCGGAACAGCGCGCTTTGCTGCACGCCACCCGGGAGCGCGCGGCCCGTGCCTGAGACAGGGCCGCCGCAAACACGCGCGAGTACAGAACCACGATGGTGCTGAGAGGAAGGACGAAGGTCACCAGCAGATCAAAAACGCCCGCCTCGTAGTCCAGATGAATGAGGCACTGGCCGTAGCAAGAAGCGTGCTTGCCGGGGTGCGCCAGGTCCTCCCTCATTAACACGCCGCTCACCAGAAGAGAGCAGAACCAGCACACGCAAACACAAAGTTGAATTCGCTTGACCGTCACCGTAAGGTTGTAACGCAGCGGGCGGCAGATGGCCACGTAGCGCTCGGCCGACACCAGCACCACGTGGCCCACCGAGGCCGACGTCACCGTGAAGGAGACCAGGTTGTACAGAGAGCACAGCACGTCGCCCAAAGCCCAGCAGGATTTTGCCAGGTAGATCTCGCCCGGCCACACCAGCAGGCCCACCAGCAGGTCGGACACGGCCAGCGAGAGCAGGAGCAGGTTGGTGGGGGTGCGCAGACGCCTGTCACGAGAAGCACAAACAAATGAAATAGAGCCTTCGCTAAGGTTAAGAAGGAAAGGCCACCTGCCTGAAGTGGCCGATGGAGGTGATGACCAGCAGGTTCAGCAGCACGGTCAGCGTGCAGACCGAGTAGAGCACAAGAGTCCAAAAGACACCGTGGCTCCAACCGGACTCGGGCTTCCGGCACGACAGGTTGCCCAGCTGTGGAAAGCACAGCTCCTGGCGCTCCATCAAACAGCGCTCTGTCCGGTCTCGCTCGGAGGTGCCGTCTTTGTCTACGCCGCTGACTTGCCCCTCCCCTCGCGGCGCGCGTTTCCTCCTCCCAGAATGGGGGGTTGGGGGGTTGGAGGGCTTTGTGTCCAACCTCCGAGGTTGCTCTCAGCTTTACAGGCCTCAAATTCAGACGGTGTCCTGGCAGAGTAGCCGTCGGCAACAAAACAAGCTGGCCGGAAACGCGCCGCCCGTATTTTACGTTGGAATCCGTGACCTCAAAAGGGGCCATTTGGAAAATGACGCCGGCCGACAAACCGCGCTGACTGACGCTTTCCCAAGGCCGCAAACAAGGCCGAAGCGCCGCCAAGGCGCCTGGTGTCGGGCAACGGTCCAAAAGAAACCCACGGTGGAGGTGACACGACCACAGCAGAAGCTAGCTATCGATGTTGGCTAGGAAAATGTCCCGGCAAAAGCAAAAAGTTGAAATGGCGTCACAAACGCCACAGGCCAAAGGAGACTTTCATGGAGTACACTGGAGTTTGCTGGAAGCCAGATCGGCAAAAATGTCAAATGCCATTGCTAAGCCGTGCTTTGGCTGCTGACTTTGGCTCCTAAAAGGTCACCATGCACAAATGGGTTTTTTGTTTGTGACACTTTTTCTTGAAAAGAAACAGCGGCAAAACATGTTTTGATGCAATGCTTTGAAAGGAATCTCACAGCGAGGTGTCCCTCCCGCGAGGACGTCCGTCCGTTCGTCCGTGGAGGTTCCCTCCCCCAAGCGCCCCGTGTTTTTTCACACCTCAACCCATTAGCGAGCGAGCGAGTGAGCCATGTGTGAAGACAACACGACAACAAGTGAGGCTCTCGACACGCTTGTTATTCTTCATCCGCCGGCTGACGTCACGACCGTCCCGGAGCCGAGGCCGGCCGGCCGGCCGACCGACCTTTGGAGTGCGTTTGCTTTTCCGAAAGGGAAAATGACAATCTTCAAGACCAAAGGTCTGAAAATTCAGCCCCGCCGCCAGCGGCCATTTTCATCTCTGATCACGAGAAGAGCCGCCAAAAGTTCTCGAGGACTTTGGGACCACGGCGCAAGTTGTCAGGCTAAGAATGGAGAAGAATGAGCCGATCCCGGACGTGGCCTCCTGCTCTGCTTTTCTGTCTTTTCAAAATCCCAAATGGCCTCCGACGGAGGTGGCCAGTGAGGAATTTGTGTTTGGCTTGGTCGAGATGCACCTGCTTAGTAGCTGCCTGCTCTAGCTTGAAGCAAGGCGAAGGCATAGTGACTCCAACGTTCTGACAACATGGCCTTTTCTCCATGTTATTGCCCGAGGCTGTGTTGACGTCGTCACCAGAAGGTCAGCCGAGCTCCTGAATCCGATTGCCTATTTTCGAACTCCTGCTATTGTAAACGCACGCGTGCACGCACGCACACAAGGCAAAGAAAGAAGGGTGTCGAATCCACTGTATCGCTCAGCATGATGTCATACTTTGAAGCAACTTTGATCCCGTGGGAGTTGCCCGACCGACCGACCGAGGGAGGGAGGGGCCAAAGCGCATAAACGCGGCGGCCGGTCGGAGGTGGCCGCACAACGCGGGCCGAGCACGGTCCGCATGGAGCCGGGGGAGGCGTGCTTCCCGCAGCTGGGCAACCTGTCGTGCCGGAAGCCCCCGTCGCTGCCGGGCGTCCTGCTGCCGGCCGTCCTGCTGCCGGCCGTCTGCCTGCTCACCGTGCTGCTCAACTTGCTGGTGGTGGTGGCCATCTCCCACTTCAGGCACGTTCTTCCCGCAGGCCGAGTGCGTGGGCTCTATGCGCTATTGGGTGCCGTTGTGCGTGTGTGTGTGCGCTCGCAGGCGTCTGCACACCCCCACCAACCTGCTCCTGCTCTCGCTGGCCGTGTCCGACCTGCTGGTGGGCCTGCTGGTGTGGCCGGGCGAGATCTACACGAGCGCCGGCTGCTGGGCTTTGGGCGACGTGGCCTGCTTGGCGTACCACTGCGTGGCCTTCACGGCGACGTCGGCCTCGGTGGGCCACATGGTGCTGATCTCGGTCGAGCGCTACGTGGCCATCTGCCGCC
Organism: Syngnathus scovelli; assembly: GCF_024217435.2. Lineage (NCBI taxonomy): Eukaryota > Metazoa > Chordata > Actinopteri > Syngnathiformes > Syngnathidae > Syngnathus > Syngnathus scovelli. Next base: position 18,630,001 of record NC_090854.1, on the reverse strand, counting down.
CGCTGCGTTACAACCTCACGGTGACGCTGAGGCGAGTTCAAGGCTGCGTGTGTCTCTGCTGGCTTTTGTCCGTCCTGCACACCGGCGTCCTTCTGAGGGCTCAGCTGGCCCGGCCGCAAAAGACCAGCCCTTGCTACGGCCAGTGCTTGATCGAGGTGGATCTGGAGGCGGGGCTCCAGGACCTCCTGCTGACCTTCGTCCTTCCCCTCGGCATCATCGTGGCTCTGTACTCGTGCGTGTTTGCGGCGGCCCTGTCTCAGGCGCGCTTTGCCGCGCGCTCCCGGGTGGCGTGCAGCAAAGCGCGGCCTTCCGGAGCCAAGAAGTCGGAGCTGAAGGCGGCCAGGACTCTCGGGGTGCTGGTCTTGGTCTTCCTGATGTGCTTTTGTCCATTTTACATCTACTCTCTGGCGGGCGGGCTGAGCTTTTCATCGTCAGCGGCGCAATATTTGCTCTACCTGTTTGACTTCAACTCGTGCGCCAACCCCTTGATCTACGCCTTGTTCTACCCGTGGTTCCGAAGAGCCGCCGGCCACGTGGTGACGCTGCGCATACTGCGGCCGGGCTCCCGGGGACTGGCGCTCTGACGTGCGAACGAAGAAGCGCGCCTGCACCAGTCGAAAGCCATTTCCATGTCAGGAAGGAAAATCAAACGACAATCGCGACACCCTCAACAGTTGGCAGGATTGGAAGCGCCCATCGAATGGATGGGAAACTCCGCCAAAAAAACAACCCCATTGTTTCCTGACATCGGCTGGAACAATGAAAGCACTTGACGTGTGTGTGTGTGTGTGTGGCGATGCAGACAGCAAGCCGCTCGCCCAACGGCTCTGCGCGCAGTAAACCAGCCCGCCCGAACGCCGGCTCTGTTCACAGTTTGGACCAAGTCCAAAATAAAGTTTGTGACAGGGGTCCGGCTGACATTTCAATAAAAAAGATTCCTTGCTTCTAACTTCAAAATAGACTTGACGTATTCCCTCCATCTTCAATTTTTTGAATTGCTTCTCTCATGTTTTGCACGCGTCGTCGTCCTCTTGTGAGCAGCCCGAATTTCCGGCCGGCCGGCGGGCGTCCTCGTCCACGACTGGCCTGGCCTGGCCTGGCCTGGCGGTTGCGCTTACGTTTGCACCCGCTCCTTGTTTCGACCCATCGGCTCGCTCCCAATGTCGTCTCGTTCATTGGTTCTGTTTGCATTCAAGGGAAGCGACGAGTGGGATTTTTTTTTTTTTTTTTGCACTGCAACGAGCACCAAAAAGAAAAATCTGCAGCAACTTGGTGAGCGTTCAGGACGGAAAATACCGCTACCTTGTGGCCACTTTGGACGGTGTGCTCTTCATTTGAGGCGCAAAAAAAAAAAATGCCATCAGCTAAACGATTTGTTTTATTTTCTTTTGAACTGTACAAAGATTACATACTTATTTAAACCCCCCAAAACACACACAAATTGATCAATTTAAAGCCAACAGGAAAGAAAAGTCCAGTTAACGAGTCAGGAAGTGTGTTTAAAGAAAAAAAAAAAAGCCCCAGCATCCGTGGTGTGCCCTCACAAATGTCAAGCAATCAATCAACGCTTGAGTAATGCCGGCGGCGCCTTTACGTTTTCATTCAAGGAACACGTGAAATAAGAACAGATGGAAAAGTGGCCGGTGGCGGCAGCTTAAAACTGGCAGATGGAGGTCTCCACCACAAACTTGCTCTCAAAGTGGCGAATCCTGCGGCAGTTGAGAACTTGGCGCTTCTGCATGCCTGTGGACAAAAGAGCATGCACGAGTGGAGCAATGACCGCCGCCGCCGCCGCCGCCACCTTTCATGTCATACCCAAGATGCGCTCGCGCCGCTGCAGCTTGAAGGTCTGCTTGCCGCGGCACAGCTTGCCGATGAAGTCGCCCAGCTGCTCGCTGTGCTCCAGCCGCTCCGTCACCACCATTTCCTCGTGCACCAGGTACGACTGCGGCAGGTAGGTGCCCGCCTGCGCTCAACCACAAATGCCATTCATGCAATTTCAAGGCCGGCCAGATGAAAGGCCAGCGCTGCCGGCGACACCTTGATGTTGATCAGCAGTTCCAGGAAGTCCCTGGGCGGCACCACCACCGAGGTGTTGAGCGGGAGCACGTAGCACTTGTTGAGGCTCAGGTCCAGGTAGGCCGTCAGCCCCTGAGCACACAGAGAGCCCGGGTCACAGGGCCTGCCGTCTTGCCACCAAGGGCGGGCCCTGCGGTGGGCGAGGCTCACCCGCTGGAAGTCGTGCACAATGTCGGCCGGGTCGCCGTCCTCAAAGTCGGGCACGGGCACGTTGATGAGCGCCACCTGCTCGCGCTCCAGAATCCGGATTTGCTCCTCCAGCTGCTTCAGAGGCTTGGAGAGCTCCGCCTCCACCTGCGCTCAAAACCACTCTGGCCTTTCAAAATCCAGACTCCGAGTGGCTTCCAAATAAATCCCTACTGATTGGCTTTAGCGCCTTCAATTTGTGACTTTCGATCCAGAAGTCACAAACTTTCAACAAAATGGTTGCTTTGCTGACCTGCTGCAGTTCCATCAGGCTGAGGTCCTCCTCACGGTAGTTGACCCCGCACACAAACACCTCGCTGTCCTGCCGGGGATAAAAACAACCTTGAACATTGCCACATTCCGTTTGCCGTCTGGCTGGCCGTGGGCACAAAGACACGCTCGCGCCGCTCACCTCCAGAATGTAGTAGCGGTAGAGGTAGGCCCCGCCCACCAGCAGCCCCGAAACCATGAGGGCCAGACCCAGACACAGGCACCAGCGCCACGCTTGGGACCGCCGGCGAAGGAGCCCTGCCGCTGCCATTGCCGCCTCAGCGTCCTGCCGGGAGGGAGGGAGGGAGGGAGGGATGGAGGGAGGCCGGCAACAAGATGGGAGTATGCATGGAGGCGCTCCAACATGAGACAAAATTGACTTCCTGCGATGTATTGTTGACACTTCACTTTTTGTCAACAAACGGGGCCGGCGCACGCCACGCCCGACATATGACGGAGTTGTGTCCGCTGACTCACAGCAAAGGCATTTTGCGAGTTGCGACTGGCTTTCCCCGTGGGGGCGGAGGCTCGTTTCGACACCTAAACGCCAGAGGACGGAGGAAAACTATTTATCGGCGGGTGGCCACATGTTTCCTGGCTGGCCATTAGCGGCTCATTTGGTCCTTTGGCCAGATGCTTTGTGGCGGCCGCGCGTGTGCGCCAGGCCCATGGCAACGTTTTGAAAATTCTTCTCTGGCCTCCAAAGTGTTCTTTGCTTTGTGGCAGGCTTCTTAGTGGCTGACAAACTGACAAGTGACCAAATCCAAGCTCGGCCGCGGAGGATAAAGCGCCTTTGCGCTGGCCTGCCCTGCTTCCAAGTTTTAAAGCCACTTTGGTTAAGCGTCACCAGAGCAGCTGGTCCAGCACGAGTGGCGGCAGAAAATAGGAAGCCACGCACATGGGCTAAGCGGCGGCAACAACTTTGCCCAAAGTGCCTTGAGCATAAATGCACAAGCGCTTCGCTTCCTCTTTTGCCTGTCAGTGCTCGCTCTGCTTTCCCACATAAGTGCAATTTGTCCACCTTAAGATAAAGCAGCTTTTCTCAAGTCACCCCGTCGTCGTCATAAGTCACACCACGGCAGATTACCTTGACCTGTTTTCTCTTTATGAGAAAAACAACTTCTAAACAAAGGACAGGACATCCCGTGTTTATGACATCACGTAGCAGGATACACGCTAACAAAGTTGCGATAAGGGTGGCGTGGCGATGATTGTCCCCATCAATATCAACAAGTCATAAAGTGCAGCTTTATTGTCCACAAAAAAAGCAACCCTGTTTAACCAAAACGCCTAACTGACTTGCGTGCGTGAGGGAGTGAGAAGAGTGCAGAAAACAGAGAGAGAGAGAGACAGACAGAGAGAGAGAGAACATGACAGGAAACCAAAGATACCAAGTCAGCAGTCATGGCCTGACTTTGTAATGACATTTGTTTGGTGCACAAAAAAGCGGAACCGAGAATATTTGCGCACGTAGCCATGTTGAGTAATTGTTGACGACCATTAATATCGTTGGCAAACTTGTTTGCGACCTTAAACGAAACATGCCCCCCCCCCCCCCCCCCTTAAAAAACAACAACAACAACTTCGGGGCGGTGCGCAAACCCTCGCCAAGCTTCGCTGCTCAGTTATGAGATACGGACTTTAAACCCCGAGAAGACATTTGGTCGGGACAAGACAAAATTGGGGGAAATAACGCCAAATGTCAAATCCGATTTGAACAGACGCGCGAGACACTCACCAAAACAGCGTAAAACGCTCATGGTCATTTGAATCAACTCTAATCGAGGGGTGTATAGAAAAAGAAAAGAAAGCCATCGTGCATGTAACAAAGCCAAGCGGTCAGTTGAGTGTCGACTTAAGGAGTTTTAAGCTGCGTTAGCCATTTTTTTTTCTTTTCTTCCGTCTCGCACTCACTTTGTCCTGGTCGGGAAGGAGCGTCACCGTGTCCTTCTTCATTTCTTTCAGCGTCAAGGCTGAGTTGAAAGACACTTTAACCATCGTGGAATCGCTTTAAACTCCAACGCGGTCAGAAAAAAATCGATGTATAGTACTAATAAGAGTGCCGCCAGTGAAAGTAGCGACAGAAAAGCAGAAAGTTGTTGCGGGCGGCAACTTGACGTTCCACTTTCGTTGTGAGCGGAGCTGCTTGTTGCGAGAGGAAGCAGTGGGAATGTGGCACAACGCTTCCGGTTGCCTTTCACCGTAAACCTTATTTCAACGTAATAGCGACGTCACAAAAGTGTGATAACGTATCGCATCGCATCGCATCGCATCATTCTTTCATCGACTCGAGTGTCGATAACGTGGGACCGGCTCGGATGGGACAACTCACAATACAAGTGATTGGTCGTTTGCTGAGACATTAAAGTCCGCTGAATGCAACAAAAACAATTCTTATGGCATGTTATGTCATCGCAGTCGCACAGGCAGGTCGCACAGGCAGGCCCGCCCCGCCCCGCCTGCCCGCCCGCCTCGCCTGCCCGCCTGCTTAGCTTGTGTTTGAGAACTGCGTCATAGACGCTCGGTGTCTACTAATTTATTTTCCTCTATTTGATATGGGAATGAATGATTGCAGCATCTCGTTCAATCCAAATACACCTCACTGTAACGCAGTTAAAAAGAAATTAGAGTTGTAATCGAAGTCGTTTCCGTCTCATCACTTCCGTTTCGCCTACATCATTTCCGTTACGGGTGGCGGGAGCTATCATGGCGACCGCCGCGATGGTGAAGCCGACCAAAGAGCGTCTACTGAATGTTTTGGACGATTTGGAGGTTTTGTCTCGGTAAAGTTCCATCCCGCGACTTTGTGTTGGTGTCTGAAAAGAGTTAGCTTGCTTCTTCTGTCGACCTTGTCATTCTTTCTTCTCTCCTGTCGTTGTTTCTGACCATGCGTCGACTGTTTGCCTTTCCAGGGAGCTGATCGAGATGTTGGCTCTGTCCCGGAGTCAGAAACTCCCACAGCCCGGCGAAGACACTCAGGTACCGGGCACGACCTGCGGACATCCTCAGCATACTTGAGAAGTTTTCAGTTGAACTTATCATTTCTCCGGTTGTTGTCCTCCTTCCGTAATGCCACGAAAATGACAACAAATCGAATTTGTGACTTTTGCTGGTCAGATCCTGGAGCTGCTGGTGCAGCGCGACCGCGAGTTCCAGGACCTGATGGAGGTGGCCCAGCGGCAGGGCAAGGTGCACCAAGAGATGCAGCAGCTGGAGAAGGAGGTGGAGAAGCGAGACAGCGACATCCAGCAGCTGCAGAAGCAGCTCAAGGAGGCTGAGCACATCCTGGTGCGCGCCGCTGCTGTCGCCAAACGCACGCACGCAGAATGACGTTATCCGGACCCGCAAAGCCACGTTGGCAATTCCATTCGTGACCACACCGGTGTCCCTCTGTTGTCAGGCGACCGCCGTTTACCAAGCCAAGGAGAAGCTCAAATCCATCGAGCGTGCCAGGAAAGGTGCGCCCGAGTGACCCATCCACAGATTGATTGATTGACTGACTGATCAATTGATTGACTGATTGGCTTTGGGCCCCGCAGGAAGCATATCGTCCGAGGAGCTCATCAAGTATGCGCATAGGATCAGCGCCAGCAACGCTGTGTGCGCGCCGCTCAACTGGCTCCCAGGTTTGCTCTTGGATTCCGTTCTTTGGCCAACTCGGCCCATTCCAGATGAAATGTGTCAGAGCAAGGTGGAAATGGACAGGACGTGCGCTCTCTTAGGCGACCCGCGGCGGCCGTACCCCACAGACCTGGAGATGCGCAGCGGCGTGCTGGGCCACATGGCCAACCTGCCCACCAACGGCGTCAACGGACACCTGCCGGGCGACGCCCTCGCCGCCGGGAGGTTGCCAGGTACTCCTTCTATCTGCGTCCTTCTCCTATCTTCTTTGCCAGTTTGTAACTCTTGTGTGTCCCCCACGCGCAGACGTGCTGACGCCGCATTACCCCTGGCAGTCGACGGAGTCGTCGGCCGGCATGCTGCCGCCGCACAACGCCGCCGACTTTGGCCTCGAGCCGCCGGGGCACAACAAGGAGAACGAGGACGACGTGGAGGCCATGTCCACGGACTCCTCCAGCAGCAGCAGCGACTCGGACTGAAAGACCTGTGTGTGTACCTGTGTACCTGTGTGTGTGTGCGCGTGTGTGTGTGTGTGTGTGTGTCGGTCATGTTCTTATTCATGTTTGTAAACAAAACGCTTTGAGTGGGACTGTGCGATTTGTCTGCAGTTTAGTGTTTTGTACAGAGTTTATTTTGTGATTTATAAATAAAAGAATGAGCTTTGTCACTCAACTGAATGTTTGTCTTATTAGTGTTTTTAAAAGTACATAAATGTATTCCTTATTTAAAAGCACCTAATTCCTGTAATAAACTACCGACAGAACGTGTCTCCTTCACGGGCACTTGGAAATAATTCACGTAAATGAAACAGTCTATTGAGTGACAAACTTTATGTGACCTCCTAAAGTATGAGGAGTGCCAATTTAGCTAAGCTCCGAAGACATGATGAAGAAGCGTTAAGATCAAAATGAGAGTAAAGGCTGTGAAAATGTACGAACTGCGTGCTGTATGGCCGCGATGCCTTTATGAACACTAAGTCATTTGTTTCCTTACTTTTAAAACGTTTCTGGTTCATGGGCCATTATTTGAAATGGCAAGCAGGCTGTGGTGAAGGTGCATGGGCCATTATTGGAAATGGCAAGCAGGTTGTGGTGAAGGTGCTAACATAACATGAGAGCGAGAGGAAGCTCTTCAGTGATCAGGTTCAAGAGTATTTTCAGCGTGTCCGACGTCATAGAACGCGGCACTCGTGGGAATTGGCCGTGTCCTGCGCATGCGCACGACCAGGCATCCCCTGACAAGCAGACATGGCGACGTCCCTGATCTGCGGCCGTTTGACGGCAAGCCTGAGGAACTCGGGGCCCAGAGGTGCTCTTAGCGCCGCTTCCAAGGTGAGCTTTTAAGCACCTGCGAGCGAAGGCTTCGGTCGCCGGGTGGCCGTTCGAGTCTCGCCGCCACGGCCTCCTTTGACCGCCACAGCAGCCACTGAAGTGACAGGGTCAAACGGACATTAGCCGCATTGCTAGTTGCTTTTATACGCTAAGCAGTGCGGCGTTAGCTTTAACTCTTAAATAGCCGCACGAAAGTCTGCTTTTTGTTGGCGTTTGATGTGCGCAGCGAGCTGGCACGCTGGTGACTTCTCACTAGTTAGCTGGACCGCTGTTCTCTCCACGCATGAGCTAAATGTGTCACCGCAGCACAGCATAGCGTAGCATAGCGTAGCATAGCGTAGCATAGCATAACACAGCATAGCATAGCATAGCATAACCCAGCACAGCTAACGCAAGTAAACAAGTGAGCGAATGTCGTCATTCATGGTCGTAAACGTCAACAAGAACTGTCAACTGTCGGGATTGATCACACAGGTGCTTTGCTCTTTTAGCAGCGTACACCGCCCCCCTCAATATCTCGTATTTTAAGTATTTTTGTCTGGGGGTGTGCTACCTCCGTTTTTTTATACCTCTTATTTACGGTATCATTTCTCTTCTCTTCTTCAATATTTTGGAATTCACCACCAGCCAAGTTGTGATCCCATGTAAAGATGGAAGTCCGATATTTGGAAGCGGAAAAAACCCTGAAACAATTAGATAACCATTATGGTGAAAATAATGCTTCTCAGAATAATGTGATCAATATTCTAATCCAAATGATTTATCGAAGTTATTCATCATGTCAAGGAAAATATTTGCATTTTAATTGCACTACCTATCGTTATTTTTCAACAAATGATTGCTGAATAAGAAAACAGTCAAAGTTACTGCTGCCATCGATCATGCTGTACGTCACTCGCCCCTCTGGCAAAATTGTGCTCGGAACGCAAGCTTAATGACTTGGTCCTGCCTCGTTGTTAGCGGTTCCCTGTGTGCGTGTCCAGGCTCTGGCGGGCTCTTCAGGTCTGCTGGGAGGCCACGCGTCGGCGCCGTGTCAGCAGCAGCAGCAGCGGAGGAGCCTGTCCCTCCATGAGTACATGAGCCTCGGCCTGCTGAAGGACGCCGGCATCTCGGTCCCCGCCGGCATGGTGGCCAGCTCCTCGGACGAGGCCTACGCCATTGCCAAGCAGATCGGTCAGTACCGAGAAAGCAAAGCTGCCAAATTGCGGCGTTGGCTCCTCTGCCGTGCAACAAAAGGAAATGCACCCGGCTCAGCCCACGGGATCATCGGCGTCAATCTACGTGAACGTGCAAGTCAGCACGTGCGTGTGTCTTAAACAGCTGTTAGCGCTCTCGCCGGCCTCAGCCGTGCTGTCGTTTTCACTCAAAGAGACGCAACAAATGCCAGCACATAGTTTTATTCCCGACACTTAATGCACAACATTTGCGTTTGTCATATTTTTAGTAGTATTTGTAAAACCAATTTCAATTTTTTTTCTTTTTTTTGTTGAACCCAACGTTTCTTTTGAGAACTCATTCGAATTTTTGAGAAAATATAGGAAAACAACATGCTTATTGTTTGGTTCATCTTGGTTATATTTTAGGCAAAAAGTGTCTGCAAGGGAAATAATATGTAATAAGTTGAAAACAAATTCATTTTGGGGGAGAATAATTGTCGCGTATCATTTAAAAGAAGTTCCACTTTTTCAGATCTCTCGACCACGCTGCACTGTTGCCATTTACAAACGTGTGTGTGTGCGTGCGTGCGCGCGCGCACGACAGGTTCCAAAGACCTGGTGGTGAAGGCTCAGGTGCTGGCAGGCGGACGAGGGAAAGGAACGTTCGAGGGCGGACTGAAAGGAGGCGTCCGGATCGTCTACTCGTAAGCCGCCCACCGTCTCACTGCCTGACTGGCTCATTTTTAATGGTGGCGAGCGTGCGTGCACGTGCGGCAGGCCCGAGGAGGCGCGGGACATTTCCTCCCAGATGATTGGCCGCAAGCTGTACACCAAGCAAACGGGCGAGGCGGGTCGCATCTGCAACCAGGTCTTCATCTGCGAGCGGCGCTACCCGCGCCGGGAGTACTACTTCGCCATCACCATGGAGAGGTCCTTCCAGGTACGGCCCAAAACTGCCAGCATGAGAAGGTGAGACCAAGTCTGATCTCCCCCGATGACGAAAGGAAACGTTTCGTCGCTAAAAAATAAAAAAGGTCCATTTTAGATCATCAACTGGAACATTTGATGACATTGAAAATAACAATATGACAAGCCACATATTTCTCAAGCGGATCGGCCCACCAACAAGCAGTTTGCGCGCAGGGGCACCGCACCGCTAGATGGCAGCGTATGACAGAGCTTGCCAATGGAGCTTGCCGGCCAGATTCAGACTAGTAGCCATCCAATATTGGACTTTTGGAAAAGGACAAAAGAAGCTGGCGGCCGCAGTGCGCATTTGTAGCCGAGCCGCCCTCTGCCGCAGGGCCCCGTGTTGATCGGCAGCTCGCAGGGCGGCGTCAACATCGAGGACGTGGCGGCGGAAAACCCCGACGCCATCGTCAAGGAGCCCATCGACATCGTGGAGGGCATCAAGATGGAGCAGGCGCTCAAGGTGGGCTTTACCAAACATGCTCGTCTTTTGTATTTGCAAGGCAAAAAAGCCCTCCTGATTTTGGGAAGGCAGGGTTGTAATCTTGCGCCTCGCTGCTGCCGTTTTGGCTCGCAGCGGTTTGTCTTGCGTAAGAAATTGTAATTAGCGGCCGGCGTTGCGGGCCCGCAGGTGGCGCAGAAGATGGGCTTTCCGCAGCCGCTGCAGAAGGAGGCGGCCGAGAACATGATCAAGCTCTACAACGTCTTCATCAAGTACGACGCGTCCATGCTGGAGATCAACCCTATGGTGGAGGACTCCTCGGGCATTGGTATGTGTGACACCCACATACAGCCAGGCGCAGCCAGGCGCAGCCAGGCGCAGCCAGGCGCAGCCAGGCGCAGCCAGGCGCAGCCAGGCGCAGCCAGGCGCAGCCAGGCGAAGCCAGGCGAAGCCAGGCGCACGCGACAATCAGGCTCTTCCGTTTGGGGCCCGCAGTCATGTGCATGGATGCCAAGATCAACTTTGACTCCAACGCCGCCTACCGGCAGAAGAAGGTGTTTGACCTACAAGACTGGACCCAGGAGGACCCGCGCGACCGGCAGGCGGCCAAAGCCGACCTCAACTACATCGGCTTGGACGGAACCATCGGCTGCCTGGGTGCGTTCAAAAGTGGGACACGTGGCTCGGGGCAAGCTAACAGGAGCCTACCTGTCTTACTGCTAGCGCGTGGAAGCTCAATTCCTTGCCGCTAGCTGGGGCAAGGGCTGACTCGCTCTTGTCATTTAGTGAACGGCGCCGGCCTGGCCATGGCCACCATGGACATCATCAAACTGCACGGGGGCACACCCGCCAACTTCTTGGACGTAGGTGGCGGGGCCACCGCCCACCAGGTCACCGAGGCCTTCAAGCTCATCACGTCCGACAGGAAGGTGCGGCCCGCGCAAAGCACGGTGGGCGCCCAGCGTGGCGCTCGCTCAAAGGCCACGGCTTTCCGCTACCGCAGGTTCAGGCCATTTTGGTCAACATCTTCGGAGGCATCATGAGGTGCGACGTCATTGCCCAGGGCATCATCATGGCCGTCCGCGACCTCGACCTCAAGATCCCCATCGTGGTGCGACTGCAAGGTGCCCAACGTCTATGTTAAATGACGCGGGCTGGTGCGTAGGGCTGGCTCCATGCTAACCGGCGGGCGCTCTTCACTAGGCACGCGTGTGGATGACGCCAAAGCTCTGATTGCCGCCAGCCCGCTGAAAATCCTGGCCTGCGATGACCTGGACGAAGCTGCAAAAATGGTACGTGCGCACGCACACATGCACGAGATGTGAGATGAAAGGCCGCATCAAGCTCGCGCATATGTGTCGGCAGGTGGTGAGGCTTTCGGAAATCGTTTCGCTGGCGAAGGAAGCGCAAGTGGACATCACCTTCCAGCTTCCTATCTAATCCCCTTGCTACAAGCAAGCACTCCCTGTTTGACTTCATGTGGACACTCCCCCCCCCCCCCCCCCCCAAGTAGCCCCTCCCCTTTCTCTGTGGCCTGATGGCGGCGGGCACCCTTCACCACCCCTTTAGCTTTTCTTCTGGCTATTTAATGCGCACACTCCCCGCCAGTGTTGACACACTCCACCGCACTCGCGCTCCTCACCGGACGCAGCTTCACACACAGCAGCTGCTTATTTCCCAATGACGATAAAGGATCACGGAAGGCATTTTAGCTGTAAGACCACGGCACTAGCCCCCTACCCCCCCTTACTTGACACCGATAAACGGTCGCGCCATCTTTGAAGGCTACGCGCTAGCTCTGATTTAGCTCTGTGCTAAAGGTCCCATTTGTCTTTCCATTCCTCCCCGGTGTGTCGGTGGGGGCGGCTCTCGCCACCCATCTCCTCCTGGTGAATTATTCACCGCTGCTGTAATGGAACTTCTGCTTAAGCCCCTCGGGGCGGGGCGGGGTGGGGTGCCAGTCTAAAAATGGACTTGTCGCAACGCTAAATTACCCTGCGGGAGGGATCTGAAATGAGAAATGTCCTTTGCATTCAAAGACGGCACCTTATTGGGCGGGCGGGCGGCCGCAACGCTTTCATTTGTCTGTTACAAGCAAACGCTGCAATTGCGCTTCCCGTCTGGGTCTTTCTTGACTTTGACTGAACCAACGCTGTCTCGGCAAAAAGGTGTTTGCAATATTGGAAAAGGGTCCGCGGTGTCGGGCGCCACTTGTTGTCCCAGGGATTTTTTTCCCACAATGTCTTTATTTGGCAACACCTGCCAACTTTCAATAGCAACGGGAAGGTGCGCTCGTTGCGCCTCGACGACGTTCTCGGACAGGGTGATACATTGTGAGCGCAATGTGCCCCCCCCCCCCCCCCCCTTCCGCCGCCATCACGTCACTTGGGAATTTGTCTCTTTGTCTTTCTTTGTTTCCATCACGCAAGCGACGCGCAGATGACATGTAAATAAGCAAAGTGACGTTCTGGCTCTGTAAGATATTTCTGCTTCTGCGAAAAATAAAGACGGGACATGAGGAGGCGTGCAAGTGCGGGAACGCAAACGAGCAGCGTGTCAGACGCAAAATGCAATTTGAGAGCTGAGAAAAAAAAAACAACCATTGACATCAAACCACAATTCTTTACCCTCTTCCTTTAAAAAAAAAATCACCAAATTGACATCTGTAGATAACAAATGGTTCATTGAAGAGTTGCAAGATTTGACGGGGAAGAACGATGAGGCCCAAGACGAACGGATGAAAGCTGCCATTCATGGAATATCAACGTTCCCCTTTGGGAGAAGATGAAAATGGCTGGCCGGTTGGCCGGTTGGCCGGCCGCACTCCTGAACATTGTTGGCTGCCTCAAGTGCTGCTTTGACAGCCAAATTGGGCACATGAGTGCAACCAGGGCCAAATGATGACGATGATGAGGGGAAGAAGAAAAGCTGCCGGCTTCTGTGTGTTGATGTTTGTGACGTGAGGAGGTGATGGAGGGACACAGGGCGAGCTAGGCGACGCTTTGAAAAGCCAGGGTCCCCCCCCCCCCAGCCACCCCTTGTCACATGGCAGCATGGCGAAAATGAGGCGCATGAGTCATCGCAGGCAGCACATTTGGTCTCCTTGACAACTGCAGTGAGGGTTCTTTGCCAGCTCCAGCAGCCCTTCTTGCTGCTTTTAGGGGCGCCCTTCTTGCCTTTTAGGCTCTCCTCTCCCAAGCATTGCCTCGCTTGGGGCGCTCCGCACCCCCTTTGCGTGTTTTGCGCAAGCGGTGCACACTTCACTCACTTGAAATCTTCTTCTGGACTTTTGGCTTTTCTTGATCATGTTCTTTGTTTTCCTGGTTTTTTCTTCATCTTTCCCTTGTCCTTTTAATTTCCCCAAATTTTGGGGCGGGCTCACACGCAGCTTTCGTCCTCGTCGCCAGTCTGCGGGCCCCGTCGTCGGGAGAAATCGGGTAGCGGGCCTGGGTTGCGTCGGCCCCCGACGGAGGGGTAGGCCATGGGGGGGATGGTGTTGAGCGGAATGAGCTGCAGCGGCTTGTTGGCGGGCGGCGCGTAGCGGCAGCGCAGGTAGCGCAGGAAGGCGGCGCGGTACGTCTTGTTGAACAGCGTGTACACCAGCGGGTTGACGGCGGACGACAGGTAGCCCACCCACACAAAGACGTTGAGCAGGCCCGCCACCAGGGCGTCATCGCAGGCCGGCGCCTCGCACGCCGCCGCCAGCACGTTGGTGATGAAGAAGGGGCACCACATGACCACAAAGAGGAAGAAGACCACGCCCAGCACCTTGGACGCCTTCTGCTCGTTGCTGATGGACTGCGCGGTCCGGCGCCCGAAGAGGGCGGCGCCGGCTTCCCGCCGCGTCAGCTTCTGGGAGGATAGCGAGGCCTGCGAGAAGAAGCCCAGCGTGACGGCGGCGGCAGCGGCGGCGCCCCACCTGGGCCGCCCCGAGCGCAGCGCGGCCTCGTCGCGCAAGGCCCGGACGGTCAGGAAGTAGGTGACCACCATAATGGTGAGCGGCACGAAGAAGGCCACGAAGGAGCCGGCCAGCACGAAGCCGTCGTCCGTCAGCAGGCAGCTGCCGTCCTTGAACACCTTGGACGGGTCGCGCAGTCCCAGAACCGGGACGGGCGTGGAGATGCCTGCACAGCACACCCAGTCAAAGCGGTTAGCCACAAGCCCAGCAGGGCAAAATTGGACACTTTTGACATTGTCATGCAACATTTTGGCCAAATCTGCTTCACTTTGTTTGGAAAGGAGCTATTGTCGCTTGAATTGGATTGCTACAAAGGCTGCACGCGCGCGCGCGCGGGCGCACACACGCATTCACACACCGGTGTGAACAGTAACAATATTAGCGCTGGCGCGAGCAAGCGCGAAAGCAGCATGGCAAGTGCCTGCTCGGTTGCCGTGGCAACCGAGCCGACGCTAGCCGTTAGCGGCTCTTGCGTCCTTCAGTGGTTGCTGTTCGGCCAACATACGAAATTCTTGCCGATGATGACCCAATCCGTCATGACGTGGACGCGACGTGACCAAAGCGTATTCGGCAAGGAAAAAAAAGAAAAGCATCTGTGCGCACCAGACGCACATTCAGCCAGCGCACGTGGCAACCGTGCGGATGGATGCGCGTCGCTTGTCTCTGAGTTGCGCTAACAGATGTTATGCTAACACGTGGCGACCGCAGGTGGGTGTCCCGACCAACGCCTGGATGCGCGCTAGCACTCGCCGGCCGAGATGCTCCACACGGCCACGATCTTGATGCGGGCCTTGGTGCGCGAGTTGAAGCGGCTGTGGTGGATGGGCTTGCGGATGGCCACGTAGCGGTCCAGCGAGATGGCGCACAGGTGCATGATGGACGCCGTGGAAAACAGCACGTCCAGGTAGATCCACACGGGACACAGCTCTGACGGGAGAGGCCAGCCGTAATCTGAACGAGGCACACGGACAAATGGAGTGAGTACAAATGCTCGCTCGAGGACCGCACGACAAAGCAAGGACGCCTTCCCATTCCAACGCTCGAGTGAGTCGTTGAACGTTTTGAAGGCGGCGGCGGCGGAAAAGCGAGAGCCTCAAACGCAGTTGGCCTTCGCCAGCTCGTAAACAGCCCCCCCCCCCCCCCAACGTGCAAGAGATTACGGCGTGCGTGTTGTCATGGCAGCACTTCAAGTGGGCATTCGCTTTGCTGTTCAAATGATGAAACCGTTTGGCAAAGGATAGAAAACGGAAGGATTTGATCTGCGGTCATACTTTTTTATCGCCACAAGCAGCTCGGACAAACGTGGAAGTGGGAAAGCGGAAGGAAGGAAGGAAGGAAGGAAGGAAGGAAGGAAGGAAGGAAGGAAGGAAGGAAGGAAGGAAGGAAGGAAGGAAGGAAGGGCTCTCTCTGAACCGAAGGCCAGCGACCGTCAAAGTTGCCGAGAGTCACTCAGCAGGGGGCGAGTGACAGGCTACAGCAACATTTACAATACTGAAGATGGCAGCAAAGCACTTGGTCGGATTGGACGAGGTAACGGCGTGACGAAAAGCTCAAGTTTGCCTCCGAAGATGGCTTTGGATGGGATGGTGGAGCTGGCAAACGTGCGATGCCACGCCACGCCACGCCACACCACACGAGCCACCAGAATGAGTCACCCAATGTCAGCTCACCGTAAAGGACGGTCACCATGGAGACCGGCATGACCAACACGCCCAAGAGCATGTCTGCCACAGCCAGAGACATCAAAAAGTAGTTGGTTGCGTTCTGGAGCTTCTTCTCCAAAGACACGGCCAGGATGACCAGGATGTTGCCCGTCACCGTGATGCCGATGGCCGCCAGGATCAGCAGCGCCGCCCAATTTTTGCCCGCCTCGTCCCGGCAGAAGCCGGGGTCGCCGGAGCCGTTCCCGACGTGAGGACAGCCGTCGCGGCTGGCGTCGCCCGTCCGGAACCCGTGCGGGGGCTCCGGGATCCGCCGGCTTTGAGAGATGAGCTCTGACACGTTGCTGGCGCCACCGCCGCCACCGTGCAGGCTCATGCTGTGGCCGGCCGCCCGGGCTCCGGGAAACGTGGCCGCGTTGGGCTCATGATGCAAGCGCCGGCTGGCCGGCCGGACCACTCACTGCTCGTTCCTAGTCTTCATCCTCGCCTGTTGTTCTCCTCCTTCCATCCAGATGCTTTCAGTTGGAGGTCTCCAAAGGACAAATGTACCTTTTGCCGCCTTTCTACCTCCACGTCTCCAGCACCCTCACCTGTAGCTCGGAGACTTTGCCAAACATGGTCTACTAGAATCCCTCCGGAAGCTTGGGCTGGGATTTCGGAGAGAGCCGGAATGGATTTGCGCTTGTGGTTTCCTTCCCGCTGCCGCTGGCTTTGGCTCTCGAGTGGGCGCTCCCTCTCCTCCCCCATCTCCTCCTCCTCCTCCTCCTCTTCCTCCTCCCTCCTTCCCTCGCTCTCTTTTAGTTGGCGCAGCAGAGTGAGCGCTCTGGCTGCAGGCGCACAAAGCGGACATCCTCCAGGTGTAGTTAGCCAGCCTGACTTCCTTCCTTCATTCGTCCCAGTTGCTCTGTCCATCCGTCCGTCCGCCCATCCATCATCCATCCATCGGTTTGGCTCGTCACCGTCCGTCCATCCGTCCGTCTGTCCGTCCGACGCTCCCGTCTCGTCTGCCTTTTGCTTTTCTCCACGTCCTTTGTGAAGTTCTTGACGTGCTCCATAACTCCAGTCCTGAAGTGTCTTTGACTCCCTTTGTCTTAACGTTCTCATCTTAGTTCTTGACTTGGTGCTGGAAATAGGCTCTTGATTGTTTTGTAAGGCTTTCATTCTTTGGTCCTTAACTTGACACACTTTGTTCTTGAGCGGTTCTCCACCCGGGTCCATCCTTCTTTTCCAGACTCGGTGTTTGACGTGCTTCTCTGTGTGTTTCGTCTCTTGTTGTCGCTCGCTCGGTCAGTCCTTGGAGGAGGTCGCCGCAAAAGGTCGCGCAGGCTGCTGCTACTGCATATTATTGATTCTTATTGGGTCATCGGTGTTGCAAAGGTTACATCAGGTTTCAACCTGTACTGCGTATTTATTACTCACAGTCTTTGCACCCCTCCGACTTCCTCCAAATACCATCTGTCAATCAAACGCCCCAGGCGACTCTTGGGCGTGTGTCCGAGTGCGTGTTGCCATGGCAACGGCGATGCCGGCATCAGGCCTGCTGACCTGTCACACCCAAGTAGTAGGCAAAGGCTAAGGCAACGTGGCAACAATGTCATGAAATGCCAACGTGGTGAAGCAGCAGGTGGTTCCTCGCCCGCGGTGGTTGTTGTTATGTTTTGAAATTGCATTCAGAGGTGCGCAAGAACCAGATCAAGACAAACTCTGACGGGATCCAACGGCTGATGAAAAAGTGCGCGTGGCAGATGCTGATGACAGTACATCCATATTTGTTCATGATTAGTCTTAAATCCATTCAAAACAAACGAAGAGAAGAGGTCGCCTCGTTGAGCTCTGCTGCCATCTGCTGGCTGAGCAAAATCAGCGCCGTCGTCCAGAGGCACGCCGGCCCAGCAGCGCTTGGACTTGTGGACTAGTAATGTGCATTCCAGTTCTTTTAAGTGAACTGAATCTTTAGAATCGGTTCAAAAGAATCGTTCACCGAATCGTTCGCTATACTTTCTTATTTATTTATTCACTTATTTATTGTTTACCTCGTGCACTGTACCTATTGAAGTGTCCATGAGGTGTACCTAATAACAGGGCACATCATGAGGGAAAAAGCTTAAGGGAAAGTGAAAAGTGCTACACCCACCCTCACCCCCACTTTCTGATTGATCTGTGACGTCACTCGGACACTCCATTAGGTACACCGACATTTTCAAGTGCACCTAATAACTACCTTACACTGAGTGCTAAAAGTCCCAATGAGCGTGAGCAGCAGGGGGGGCCCCATTTCAACCCCTTACACTGAGTGCCAAGCAGGGAAGAAATGGGTACCATTGTTATAGTCACTGGTATGACTCGGCAGGGGTTTGAACCCACGACCTCCCAATCTCAGGGCGGACACTCTCCTCTCAGGCCACTGAGCTGGTAAACACTTGTATCGTAGTATAACACTTATAGTCGTTTTTAAATAACGTGTATAAATATTGTTATTCAATATATCTACTGCAATTTCGCATTAGATTGCTGGTTTGAAATTTGCTTTTAATATTATTAATAAACATTTATGTTAAAACTTGTCTGGCGTCTTATTCCTTGTTTTTATATTCGCCAATTAAAACATTAAAATCAGACATTTGGTTAACTGCTTTATATGACAATATGTGTAGGTACACTACACGAGGTTAAAAATAAAAAAGAATAAATAAATAAAGGGTTAATTGCACAACAAAAGCATTTCCTCACACCTGGGATCGAACCAAGCTCTTGCCGAGCAAGAGCCCGTGTCACTAACCAGTGGGGTATTTCGACAGGTAGTCAGTATACTATAGCTTGCACTGTTTTGTACGAGCGATGTGTATTCCAGTAAGTGAACTGAATCTAGAATCGGTTCACTCAAAATATTTGTTCAAAAGAATCGTTCACCAAATCGTTCGCTACACTTTCTTATTTTATTATTTTTTTTACCTCGTGTAGTGTACCAAAATATCCCATAATTATCTGCCAAAATAATTATGACGAATTTAAAACTATTCTACTTGTTAATACCTACAAAATAACATATTCTAACCGGAGATTGCATTGACCTAATTTTCACATGGTCCTTGTTTACATTTTGCATTTGACACTGACAGCTGTCAAGTGCAACGTTAGGGCTCTTCTTGTGTAAGTTTTATTTGTTATGGGTTTTCTTTTGTAAGTTTAACTTTGGGTACTTCGAAAGTGTCATTTTAAATTGTACTTTGCTAGGTGTTCGTGTACACGCGTTGACATCTGGAGCTGCTCCATAAAACCATACATGTTCCATGTGCTGAGAGCAAGGCTTCCATAGGTTAGTGGTTAGTGCTCTGGGCTTCCATCCCGGCGACCCAGGTTCGAATCTCAGTGGGACCCAAAACATTTTACAACATAGTTGCTCGTGTAACCATAAAACCATACATGTCGCATGCACTGAGAGCAAGGCTTCCATATATTTACAATTATATACATTTTTAAAGCATAAAAATTCTTCTGTTATGATCACCCTCTAAAAACCATATTTAAAAAACCACCACCAACAAAACAAAACAAAACGTATTTTTCTATTTTCACGCATTTTTGCAAAAACTCCAGGGGGCCGCTAGGCGGCGTGCTAGAGAGCCGCAGGCGGCTCCGGAGCGGCGAGTTGCCGACCTCCGGTCT
>NC_090854.1:16070661-16118161 GCF_024217435.2 Syngnathus scovelli | reverse complement strand
ATGAGTTTGCGTGTCGCTCGAGTTAACACCCGGATATTCTCGATAATAATGCCTCTGTTTGGGATCTTAAAATCATTAGTCGTGGTTCATGGGTTGGGCAACAGCAAATCACAAAATTTGTCAGCGAGTCACAGAGTAACCCGTGTTTGTTTTTATAGTTCACTTTCTTAAATGGAATCGAAAACTTTTGTCAGCGAGTCACATGTTTGTTTTTATGGTTCACTTTCTTAAATGGAATCGAAAACTGTATTATTGACTCACCTCTGTCTCAAAGTAAATCTTTGGGTCCAACTTTAGCATGAATGTAAAAACACTATTATGCCATCATCCAGTTCATATATATTCTATACGCCATATCCATATCAAGTCAAGTCAAGTCAAGTCAAGTCAAGTCAAGTCAAGTCAAGTCAAGTCAAGTCAAGTCAAGTCTATTTGTATAGCCCTAAATCACAAACAGTCTCAAAGGGCTTCACATAGCCAAATTTGACAATTATTCTCAAAGCATCCCCTGATCTTAAGCTCCCAAATATCAAAACAAACTATGATTACTTAGCACCCTTTAAAATGATCTCCATTTTCGAAAACCCAGATATGGTCACCATAGCCAACTCGTCAGTTCCTCCATAATTAAAACCCCACTAATTTTTCATACCAAGTCCCATATCACCCTAAATTGCTCCTTTCACTCTAAGCCCCATCACAACCTGCTCCTCTAATGAAGTGTAATTATCAGATCTTCGGCGGGCGGTGGGGCTCTCGCAGGTCGCAGCGAGAGTCAATGATCTGTACTGATAAGAACTCTTCATAACGATTTGTCACATTCGCTTATCTTCTCAGTATACGCCCACACACACACACACACATCCATCCATCTCCATGCGTCTATATATATATATGTATATATTAGTTTACATTATTTATCATGCCACTCACTCAGTGATTGCAGCATGTTTTTTTTTTTGACGACTTACTGATATGTAAAAGAATCCAATAACACACTTGGGTAGAACAGGTAATGGCTGTTGTTGTTAACTAGGCACTTACACAGTACACGTGTACTTGTGTGTCTCTATTTAAGTGTTAATAATACACACAGCCAAAGAAATTTATAATCCTGCACGCGTGATATTGCTCATCAGTTGCATAGCAAGCTTGGCTTCTTCAGCCGCTGTAATCACATGAGGCAAATGCTTTAGATGTAACAAAAATTCACAAAAAATAAAATAAAATGGTTAAGGTGACCACATTTATTAGTTGAGCCCTTTGTAGGACACTCAGGACAACTCGTATTTTGTTGGGTGTAAGCGTAACTACTGTTGCTGTAGCAATTAATTTGTCCGTCCATCCATCCATCTATCATCTGTTTGTCTATCTGTCTTGTCTATTTAGCTAAATATGGGAGTTGTCAGTCACTTTTGCTTTTAGCTCCTTATTATGAAACTCAAATGTGAATCACCTCCGGTAGTGGGCTGATACTAACTTAAGATTCCATATTTATTCACATAAACACTCAGACCTCTTTATAAAACAGGCAATGGATATCGTGACAATCTGTTTGCATGTACATATATTGGGATGACACTCCCACAATGCACACAAAATGTTTGCAGCACACAAGATATTATATTAAGAAATTATTTTCTGGACATTTTTACAGTCACACTGCTAATTTGAGGCGAGGCCAACATGGAGTTTCCACAGTGGCTAAAAGCTTGCTAAGGATGGAAGCTTTGTGTTAACAGGGACGAATTGACAGTAAATGGGTGGCCTGTACAAATAAAAGTCTGAGGTGAAAAAAAAAACAAAAAAACAAAACACCAACTGCATTAATGCAGCAAATCAGCCCTGTTTGAACCACGCTACCCAGTCAACAGTGGACAGCTGTAATCACTGTTTGTGCTCACAGCTGGTCTTAAAATACGCCTCTATCGGGTTCTCCGCCTTCACATCCAAATGAACCCAAATAAAACTCCAAATAAACATGACATAAGGCAGTAATGCATATCCAGAACGGGCCGCCTGGGTTGTGTTTTACAAAGCAATTTGGCACTGGCTTTTGTTGGACAGGAAGTGGATCAAATATATCATTTTCAAATAATTCTAGGTATAAGTGAAACAAGAGCACTTTCGCCAAGGCGTAAGTTGATTAAACTGAAATTAATGACCGGGCATCTATGATCCAATTAGCTAAAAGTGGGTTATATTTTATTTGGGGATTCACAGCGCAAAATGCTTTTAGTCTGGGTCATACGTTGGTCAGGGGTCATGGGTCTGTCCGCGTATGAAATGGTTTGTTCTTGAAACCGGTACCATCCATCCATCCATCCATCCATCCATCCATCCATCCATCCATCCATCCATCCATCCATCCATCCATCCATCCATCCATCCATCCATCCATCCATCCCATTTCCTCAACAGGCCCTTTTTTTGTTCCTTTCTTTTGGACCTTGGGCCAAATACACCAAAATCACGATCGACCGCCAGCATCTGGAATCCGACCTGCTGTTTTCTGATGACCGCAGCACGGCTACGAACACGCTAGACAAGACCTACGCTGGCATGTAAATGAAGTTACGCGGGTTTTTACGCCGAGCCCACCGTTGCCCAGTCTACCATAATGACCCTCTGTCTTGTCTGCAGCATGCTGTGAGACACTCCCCCTAGTAAACGCCCAATCACTACTTAGTATGCAAAGGAGCCTTCAAGTAGCCAGATTTCTCTTCCTCAGTGAGGCAGGCTCAGCGGAAGCAGTAAAATGAGGAAGCAGTGAAGCTCAATTAAATGTGTACAGTCGTAGCGGTTTATGTTGTGAGATAATAAATGATTCAATAAGATAATTATGTTGCTGGCTGTTAAAGGTTTGTTGAGGGATTTTTTTTTGTTGCATTTATAATTCTTATTACGATTTACCCAAGTCTCCTCGCAGGTTGGACATCTTGTGCTGACCCTGAAAGTAGCACCTCGATACTATTGGTCTAACTTTTCCAGATGCCATCAATCACCCAAAAATCCGAAGTTCTAAGCGGCCTTGTTAAATCGAACGAGTTGATGCAGTAGATGCCAAAGAGCCAAAACGATTCAATGCTCTGCCCAAGCTAACGCTAAGCTCGATTATGCCCGTCCCGCTTTGCCGTTTCAAAGCCAGCTTATATTGCTCACAACAATAAAATCCTTATTGTCACCCATAAAGCTCATAAACGAGGGCGGCATCTCAGATCAATTCATGTAAATACTTCCCATGATCATCGTCATGGCGACCGGGTCAGTTCAAAGACATGAGTCAAGACAGTGGAGTCGTAGCCTCGGGACTCTTTTAAATGAAATTTGAAGTAGGATTCAAGTTTGATCGTGATAATCGTGTAAGAACACATTAGACTGATAAGGGGTGGCTTCATTCAGCTCTGCTGTCTGGGAGCCACATGACTACATCCTGTTACTGTTCTGTTGCCGATCCATTAGATTAGATTTGATAGGAACTGGCATAGACTGTATAGACATTACGATCACACTTAGCCTATTAGATGGGATTGGTCACGTTTATGCATCCATCCGCTAAAAACATTTATGCAACACAGTCGAATCCCAACTTTTATTTTCAGGAAAAATATGCTCGTAAAGTCACAGGATAACTCTACAGTTTTAAGCCCCGAGGAGTTGGGTGAAAACTCATGAAACTTTGCACATACGTTAAAATAAAAATCAATATTTTATAGATTTCTAGAGTTTCAAAAAAATGGCTCCATGCATTTTATTTGTATTTTTTTAATGAAGCTTTCTCGATTCTATTCTTCCAGATGTTTAAAAGTTGGGAGACTCATTCCCATGACCTAAACAAAAACGTACCAGAAACATACCCAAGTACCCCAACGAGCCCGGAGCTGTGAGGGCCCTTTATAGCTGCTCACAGCTCTGGTTCTTTAGTTTTTTTGTTTTTTTTATGATCACCAACGTTGGCCCCTCAAAAGAGTCCTAGAGATGGCAAAGAGGTAACGATAAAAACCATAGAAAAGGAAATGGAGATCATTATGACCAGGAGAGTCGTACACATTTCTGTCTGAGCTCCTGAATTTAACGATTTTACCTTCCACAACGAGACGTGTGCAGGAGTAAGAATAATAACTCCACGTTGTTTGTTCTACTTATAGAAGTATGGTTTAACTGTGGAATCATTTCGATTTGTTTCAATGAATCCAAGGTCGAACAGCATTCCAGAAAGAACTCCGCCTGATCTTGTATATTTATTATAATTTGTGCGTATTATCCTTGCGTTCGTCTTCATTGTCTTTGACATAACACGAGGGAAGTTTATATCCTTCGAATCTCTCCTGTCTGTGTTACACCGCTCCAAATTTCTCCATCTCCAAGCCTTCCCCGCACTGACGGCTCACCACTGCTCATTTAAATGCAAATGCGGACCAAACACCGATAATTTTTCGACGTGGGAAAGATTTACCCTCTCGTCACTTGTCCGTCACTCACTTTGTAATTTTTCGGTCCTATTCAGTGATTAGAGGGAGCCAATTGGTTTTGTAAAGATTGTATCGGAGGAAAAAAAAAAAAAACTACCTGCCAAATCAATGCTGGGTCTTTTTGCAGGGTTGCATATACAGATTAGTTTAAATTGTCTCTCAAATTCCATGCTGAATCATCTATTGGCACAGATATGTTACTTTTATTTTACATTTCTTTTGAATTCGTCCATTTTTTTGATAATACAAAGTAGAAACTCCATACCATCATTACACTTCATCTCATACAATATTTTTCCCTTACTGTTTTAGTGGGGGCGGCTGTAACATATGACATTTTAAATAATTTTAATGGGGAAAGAGAATTTGAGATATGAGTGTTTTGAGTTACACAGATTCTCACAAAACCATTTAAGCCATAGCTCAAGGTAATTCTGAAATTATATCAATGTAATTCCCTTCCATTATTTTAAATGTTAAGATTTTCATCATCAGGATTAACCTTATCTTGAACAATCGGCTAGAAGAAATAACATGGTTTTGCTGTGTCTCCATTTTGATTTAAGGAACCAATAATGGATCCTTGCTTTTTAAAGGACTATCCATGATTATTCGGATGACACTTTTGGCCGGTAAGTCAGTTATTTGGCTGTATGACAAGGTAGCTGGCCTTTTGTGCAGGTTTTGATAGAAAACAATTTGTACTGCCACTTGAGTTAGTGCTTAATTGTGCAGAACAAAAGTCTGCGTACAATTAGAGATTGAGAAAATAAACAGACTCAAGCCGGGAGAAGGAGACAACCTTTGACGAAATGTGATGTGACGGCTGCATATGCAAATAACACAAGTGTCGTGTCTTCCAGGCCTTGTGCCATGCAGCTAGCCACCAACACCAGCTGAGCAAAGCCCAACGCCAGACTGCTGGAGGGCAGCCTATTGGTGGCGCACTGGCATTTAGCCGCTTGCTGCTAATTATTCAATGAAAAATCCAATCATCTACCTTTTTACCTCGTCGGGTAGATTCACTTTTGTAGTCAGTTGCGGCAGAATAGGCAGTGAATCATCTGTGTTGAAAATGGAAAAAAAAAAAAAAAAAGCACTGCATACAAGGAAGAAATGAGGCCGATTAGCATCATGCTAATATTACCAATATTGGTATTCACTCAGTAGTAATTCATATAAGTGAATGTATTTTTGTCATTTCCAGTCATAAACAGTAGAAATTGTTTTGCCAATGCTGAAGTATGCAATTAAAAAAAAAAAAAAAACATTGGCAAGATAAAGTACTTGTACCAGACAAACATTGCTAGTAAGCAACTGCAAACAATGTTTTCTATCTTCCTTGTCATTTTGGCTGAAACGCAGTGACGCGTCCCAAATGAAAGCAATAAAATACCTGGAATCGTTAATGACGACCAGACACGATTATTGCCTTTAAACATGAGCTCTGTAAACAGACCCCGGATGAACTCGTGTGCCACTTTATGATTGCACGCTGATCTGCTGACATCCGCTCGTCACTGCAAACAAATTGAATCACAGCCTCCATCTGTGGTGCAGTGTGTATTGTATTTATTTCTTCTCCACCCACCCAGACCTTATTTGTGGCGAGCACACTGTAAATTGCGCTGTAATGCATGCCGCCGTTGCATTAAAGCACAAAGCTCGCCACCTGAGAACCACAAAGACGGATATAGACGACAACAACAGGGAAATGAAGCCGGTCTAATTTATGATATTTGCATACATATTGGCAAGACTATAACTTGAAGCGCAACTTGGATAAAAAAAAAAAAAAAAAAAGCTAAACCTGCAACTGTGGGATTTACTCGACGAGTAACAACAAAAAAAAAAACAGCACACAATGTCGTTTAAAAGACCTCCGCACCTCAAGGTGATGCTAGCTTCCAGAATTTATTGCCCTTGACCAAGTTCAGCTCAGCTCACTCACAACCTTTTAATAACTCTTCAAATGACTTCAAATTAACCAGAACCCGTTATAGAACAGAAATTTCCCCTGTTGTGCTCGAAAAGGGTGTCAGTGAGACATTAGCTTTTTGACTTACCTCCCTCTCTATTCCCATTTCTCATTCTTGCTGCCTTTCTCCTGCCCATAAAAGGGCTCTTTTTAAGGAGAACATAAAGCTTGTCAGGATTTGGGCAGCTGGTGAAAGTCATTTGAGGCCCAAATTGATGCGCTCTGGACTCTCAATAGTATCTCTCCAATGGCGGGGGCCGGATAAAGGTGTCTTTATCTTGCTAGGGTGAAAGTTGGGAAATGAGCAACGGGCGTTGGTGGCGGCTGCTGTCGTGTCTCGCAAAGACCTATTTTTACAGAATAGACTGACTCACCAAAATTTAAGAATGAAACCCACACATTTGCCCATTATTACCGCAACAAGGGCAGCACAATTACAATGTAACCTAAAAAAGACGAATCCTTGAATCCTAACCAGGAATGCCAAAACCGTCTTGAAAAACTCACCTGAAAACTTAAACCTTAATTTAAAATCTGTAATTTTACACTCTAATTTGAAATAATAATAACCCTGATTTGAGACTCTAACTTGAAAAACCGAATGTAAACCCTCAGTCCTGGCTTGAAACCGTATCTCTGGCTTGAAACCTTGATTTTAAAACTTAACCCTACCATGAACTTTGGCCTGAAATCTTTTCAAAACCTTTTAACTTGAAACCCCAAACTTGATGTGAAAACATAATTTCAAATAACAACCCTGACTTGCCTGGTTCGGCGTCGACATTGGCCCGATGACCGTGGGCGACTAACCTTGAGACCCAAATGGGCCAGTACGCATTTCTAAATCACGGCCACGGAAAAATGATCCAAGAGTTTTTGTTTCAGAGTAAAAGACTTTCATCACTGAAACAATTCGGCTGTATCTGTGTTTTCTTTTAAATCCTGTTCTGAAAACCCTAACCCTAACCCCAATCCATCCCTTATTCCAAACACAAACCTGACTGCATCATTTATACAACCCAAACATCGGAAACACACACTTTTAAAACCCCATTCCCGATACAAAACGCAACATTTTAAGCGGACGTCTCAGCAAAGACGACCAAGCGTTAAATGGAACGCTGGGAAAAGTCTCCTCCCCTAAAACAACAGACATGCATCCAAATCAAATCGTGATTAGGCAGTGTATGAACTCCATCCATCATGCTGACGAGGTGTGAGCAGGACACCTGGAGGCGGGCCGAGCCAAACCCCATCGGAGCGTGACCGCGGTACATTTCATATCCAAAAGGTCTCCGAATGCAAAGCGCACGGGGGGGGGAGATGTCTGTTTGTTTATGCAAGTGTCAGTCTGCTGCATGGAGAGCTGCCAGCCATTCTTTCTTTGTACGCGCTCCATTGTGTGCAAAGGTGATCCCACGAGATAGCGACGGCGCTACGATTCGCTAATCTCCCCCCGGTAGAAATGGGAGAACGTCATGGGAACATGTCAAATTGTGTTTACGCTCGCCGCCGGTTTCATTACTTCTAATTTGACAAGTCATTATCACCCTTGCTCGTCACCCTTGTCTCTCCTGACACCAGAACAGGGAGGAGGAGAAATAGGAGAAGCTATAAACAGGAAGACGATATTCCAACGGCTTGGATTTTTGTCATTAACACCAGCCTATGCTAAGGGAGTTCACACACATTTCGCACCTCGAAGTCGGATCGCAATCCAAGTAATTATTCATCCCGCAATTATGGGTCCCGAAGAAGGATTTGATTCGGGGCCCCCTTGCATCCATTACAACCTGGTGATCCTGAAAGGGGGATCCTTCCATCTGTGGTCCCTTCTCAAGGTTTCTCATTTTCCCCTGGTAGGGGTTTTGAGTTTTTCCTTGCCCTTTTGGGAGCTTAAGATCAGGGGATGCTTTGAGAATAATTGTCCATTTTTGTCTATGTGAAGCCCTTTGAGACTGTTTGTGATTTAGGGCTATACAAATAAACTTGACTTGACTTGACTTGACTTGACTTAAAAATATAAATTGAACACAAACTTAAGCAGTAATGTATCCCGAACCCCAAATTGTCCAGGGACCTTCATATAAAACCTTAAATTTGCTTTCAATCTCCAATTTAAAACCCTAACCCTACAATTGAATTAGTTGTAATTAAACATTACATGGAATAAATCACACCAAGGAGTGAATGTCAACTAACAATCCTCTCAGCCTAAGGTTACCATAGCAACGTATGATTGACTCGAATATAACGTACGTGTTTGCCAGTGTCGAGAGCACACGCTTTGTGACTAGATGGTGGCAAACCAACAGTAGATTACGCGTGTTGAGAGTAGCGTCCGGCTGAACATTTTTCAAGAGCCATACCGGATTAGTTTGAATTATCATGAGATTAGTGGATTTGTTTAAATGGCCCACAATGCATTGCATTGCTTCCAAGACTACACAGTTTGGGATTTTCAGGCACACACAATCTCCAACTGTTAATACCACAGTTTTGTCGGGAAATATGGGATGGATTTGTCAAATATGGCAGCGATTGCATCTCACAGTAAGCCGCGAGAAAACAGTCTTACTGCATGGGTGGGAAACCTGCCCTAACGGTAACCCGCACCAATCTATAAAACGATTGCGGTAAATGGAAGGCAATCAGGCCATAAAGTGTTGCCAGTCTATTTGAATCAATACGATAAGTGTGTGTGTTCGTATTGGATTAAATAAATATGTTGCGGTTTGTGAAATGAAATTTAAAACCCACACTTGCAAACATTGACGGTCTCTCGAGTGTTTTGATCATCGATTCGTCTGTACATACCTCAACAGCTTATCGAGTTTCCTCTATTTCGCAACTCGCAATAAGTGCAGCTTTTATCGCTATTGTGTTAATTTTGAGTAGTCACACAAAACAATTGCTCCAGGCCCCTTTTTTTGGGAAATTAGCAGATAGGTAAAGGACATTGAGGGTTGTGTTTTGACTTAATTCATCCAAGAAAGAACACAAACGTGTTACAATGCATGACGCCTCCAGCAAAAATGCACTTCTTTGCATACAGGATGCCTCTGTCAGTGTGTAGTTTTATTTACTTTTTCTTTTAGCACTTCTATTACAGCCAAGAGGCTTAAAAAAAAAAAAGGATTTTGAAGGTGAGTCAAACTCCACTCTCACTATCC
This sequence comes from Syngnathus scovelli, assembly GCF_024217435.2. Classification (NCBI taxonomy): domain Eukaryota; kingdom Metazoa; phylum Chordata; class Actinopteri; order Syngnathiformes; family Syngnathidae; genus Syngnathus; species Syngnathus scovelli. The sequence goes on along the minus strand of NC_090854.1, from coordinate 16,108,538 downwards.
TGGCTTAAACTATTATTTGTCATTTCTTGTATATATATAGATCTATATATATATATACATCTATATATAGATGTATATCTATATATATATATAGATCTATATATATCTATATATATCTATATATCTATATATATCTATATATATCTATATATATCTATATATATATCTATATATATCTATATACATATAGTATATATATAGTATATATATAGATCTATCTATCTATCTATCTATCTATCTATCTATCTATCTATCTATCTATCTATCTATCTATCTATCTATCTATCTATCTATCTATCTATCTATCTATCTATCTATCTATCTATCTATCGCTATATCTATCTATCTCTCTATATCTCTATGTCTCTCTCTATCTCTCTATGTCTCTCTCTCTATCTATCTCTCTATCTATCTCTCTATCTATCTCTCTATCTCTCTATCTCTCTATCTATCTATATCTATATCTATCTCTCTATCTCTCTCTCTCTATCTCTATATCTATCTATCTCTCTATCTCTATCTCTATGTCTCTCTCTTTCTCTCTATCTATCTCTATCTCTATCTATCTCTATCTATATCTATCTATATCTCTATATCTATCTATACATCTATCTATATATCTATATCTATCTATATATCTATCTATATCTATATCTATATATATAATTGTCCATTATTGCAACTATAAGTGTCAATTCTTGTTTGTCTTTGTGTGCCCTGCGATTGGCTGGCGACTTGTTCAGGGTGTACCCCACCGACTGTCCCAAGATAACTCGCGACCATTGTCAGAATGAGCGATTCGGAAAATAACGAATTAATGAACAAACGTATTAAAGAGTATAGATCTTGTCACAAGTTCTTTAATTAATTTTGATACATTGTGGTATTGGGAAGTGTCCTTGTGGCAAAAGAGTTGGTGAAACAATCCAGTCACAAATCTCGCTCTTTCTCCTTAAAGAAAAACAGCCTTCCCAAACTGACGGCTCTGCGGAAGTTTAGAGCCCAATTGCATTTTGTGCCCTCGGGGCTTTTTAAGTCAGTATTTCTCATGAGTTCTCTTACAAGGCATAAAAGCTTCCAGCCTGGAGGTTGACTCGGGAATGTGTAATGCGGCCGCAAAGAGAGAGGAAATGGGATATTTAGCCGACACCCCTTGGACTAAAATTAGCTTTCAATCTCGCCGCGTGTCCTTTCGTTCACATTTGCGCTCTCTCGGTCTGCGATGCCGGGTGACAGTCACGGGCGGAAGGTGCAGACCGCAAAGTTTACGCTTAATGCACCGACCTCAAATAAAATGCATTTAAGACCATCAATGTCACGTTTATTATTTACCATCTTTCATTATTTATTCCTGGATGTTCAAAATCAGTGAATGTCAGATACTGTTGGGAAAAAAATAACAATATTGTGATTAGGGCCCAGCCAATTAATTGGCCAGACGATTAAATAGGCCGATTATGGCCAGTATTTGCCGATTGTGTTTGCTCTAACTATTTACAGCAGTTGTGCACAAGAAACACTCCTCTCAATCTTTATTACAGATAAATCCTTACCATAACCTGTATATTAAAATTTGTTGATAGTCATTCATTGGACCTGTCATACAAAATAATTTTTTACAAGCAATTCTTAGGTGAGCAAAGTAACTCATAGGTTAAAAATATATATTTATTTTAAATATAAAAAATAAAATAGTGCTTATAAATCAAATGTGATAAATCTGACACATTCAACTAACAAAAACAATTTTTGTTAACATATTTACAGTTCACCGCCGCTATTGGCTAAAAAGAAATAGGCCAGCCCATGAATAGCAAAAATCTGCTTATAATTGATGCCCATTAAAATCTTCAAAATGGTAAAACCAGAGTGAAGAATTTGCATTAAAGTAATTCCCGATCTGGATGTTCTAATTATCACATAGTCTAATAAATTTATTAAACACTATATACAGTATATAAAAATAAATAAACTATGGGCATGAATAAAAAATATGACGTTAAATCAAAGTGATGGAGTGGGGGTAGTGGCACTGAGAGGTCGTGGAGGGAGAAGTGGGTTGGTAGTGGTCAATGAACCATCCTCGCCAAAAGGGGGGGGGGGGGGGGGGGGGGGGGAAAGACATTTCCAGAGAGATTTGATACTCAGGAGCCAAGTGGAGTTAATGACATTGCGCCCAAGGCTTGGACTCAGGCAACTGAAAAGATGGGAATGTTTAACAAGGAAAAGGGAATTGGTGTGTTGCTCAAAACATATAAACCAAACCAGCCTATAAGAAAAAGATTGCCCTCACAAACCTCACACACCTTGAGAGGAATATCTTTATTTTTATTGATAAAATAATTTCCAATGTGATCTTTTAAAATGAATTATTGCAGGCTAAAAAGGTTTTATTGGGTCTGCTGAGAATTCTAATAATACTTTCACAGATTTGTGCAATTTCCGAGCAATCACAATTGCAGCATTGTTGTTTTTTGCTACATCCGAGTTTAAAAACAAATTCATTTGGTTTGCAAAGTCATTTTTGTCACAGCAGAAAACGAACAAGACTACTAGTCAAAGTGAGGGTGAAATTCAAGAAAGGTTTGATTTGGTCTAGTCTCATATCTTACACGACTAGAAGAAACCAAAACATACCCACTTGTTTGCATAAAAAAAAAAATTCTGCTTTATGGTATTTTATTACATTCTGGCGCGCTCAACAAAAATAATATCATTTCATGTTGAAGAAGGCAAGAACTGTAAAACAACCCAAGACACTTTTGCAAAATAAAAATAAATCATCATTCCTTGACAGCTTTTGAGAGCAACAAGAATTTTCCGCACTTCTCGAAATATCATCTTGCATTCCCTGGAGGCGCAAACCGACCTATTGACAGTGTTGCACTAACTTGACTTTCTGCAGCTTTACTAACCTCAATCACGTAGTCGAGTGGTTGTTTCCCAACGCTAACGTTTGCAGGGCGATTCTGAACTCTACTGACACTGCCAAAGTGTAAAAAACCGAACCTCCAGTTGCTCCTGGTGCTGCATCATCCGAAGAACGAGACATTTGTAAGATGCTCAAAGGTAGAAAAGTGAAATCCCATTTTTACCTCAAACCTAATATGTCTTGTTCGAACCAAAATGGCCGACTCCTTTTGTATTTTCACGCATTGCTTTATCAGCAATTTCAAGGTCACACACAAAATCTGGATAAGATCCCTCATAAAATGTTTTTACGCAATAATCGACCCTTCATTTTCATGTGTGATTAAACCTTTGCATTTAAATCCCTGCATAGATAATGAATGCCTGTTTCTCATTGACAGGATCTCCCGCCATTTTGTGAAGAGCGAGGATAAATGAGCCACCGCTAAAGATGAAGGAACATTTTCAATTAAGACGGCCCGCCTCTTTAATAATGCAAAGCCCCATTATGACGGTGGCCCAGTTTAAAAGTTGCGAGCCACTCTTCGCATTCAAATACAACAACACCGGAACGTTTCCTCTTTTAAGTCGGAGGTTGTGTACGCAACAGTGGAACGCACACACCTGCACAAGAATAAGGGCTGGGAAACAAAACGGACGAGGGAGAAGCAGACCGACTTGTCTGATGTGTTCCTCTAAAATATTTATGCGGCTCCTTGTCCCCGATTCTGTGTGCAATTAAGGCTCCTCCCGAATGATGCTAGCGCTCTACCGCTGCTACTCATTGTTAGCCCTAATGCATCACATAAATATATTGTTTTAAACCAACGAGCATCGGCTTTAATTGCCGAGTGCAAGCTGACAACGCAAATTACCGCCTGCGTTTAATGCGACAGCAAAACCCGTCGCCGCAAACCTGCTGGCGAGGAATTAAAGCAATCGCGTTTACATCGGAAACTACTGAATTATTCAGCGGCTCTTGACGATAAAGGAGAGGATCGCAGTTTTTTTCCGAAACAACACAAAAAAGGGGGGATGGTGGTGAAAGACAACAAGAATATGGATCTTGTTAATTCTCCTCGGCTGGGGGATCGGGTTTCGGGGGTTGGGCGGTGACTGGGCCTGTGGGGCAGCTTTAAATAGGAATTAGCAGCATTTCATTGTGATAGTTATTGAGTATGTGTCCCCTGGGTGGGTCTGCATATTGTTAGTGGGCCTTGTAAATCTAGAATAATCCTCCCACGGCACGCGTCTACATTGTCCATACATGCATGTCTATTGTATAGGCATGCGTCGTCGCCACAGCACAATTAGTACAAATGGACAAGATCGGAAAACAAGTACGCTGAATTTCTGCAAATAGTACCCAGAGCCGTGTCTTCACTCACATACCTGTGATTTGACAATTTACGTGAAGTGAAAGTGGATTTAAATGACTTTTGTCCAAAAATGTAAAGAAACAAGGTGGATTGAGTGAAAATACCGTAATTTCCGGACTATAAGCCGCACCGGACTATAAGCCGCACCAGCTAAAATTCAGGGATATTTTAGTTTTTTTCTTACATAAGCCGCACCGGACTATAAGCCGCACGTGCACATGAGTTTTTTTTACAAAGAAAGACACAGAAAGACGTAAAAATCCATAAATACGCCGCGCCGCCATTTAAGCCTCAGGGTTCAAAGTAACCTTCTGAATAAATAGCATTAAAAGTTCACATTCATTACAACTTGTTTTTGGTGAGCAAAATGTCAGAAGAATTGAATTTAAATGCTGATTGATTGGGTTTTAATACAATGCAGATGGTCCAAACAGCGCCACTGCTTTGTGTAAACTCTGAGTCACATGCTAGAGTAAGAGAAAGGGTTTAGAGCCCTTTGACGCAGGTCACCTAGCGTGCATTCCTACTAAAGCTCATAATAGTCACAAGCAAAACAGCCAGAATAAGCAGGAGCCATAGTAGCGTTTCAAAATAGTATTTTGGTTGTTTTTTTCTTCAAGATACCGCACAACAGTGGTTCGCAGCCTTTTTACGAGTGTATAAAAGTGATCAAGTCAACACAAAAATCACGAAAAAAATCGTATATAAGCCGCACCTGACTATAAGCCGCAGGGTTCAAAATTTGGGAAAAAAGTCGCCGCTTATAGTCCGGAAATTACGGTAATAGTTTACAACACTGTAAACATTCTGAAGGACACTTCCCACCCTGACCACTCCCTTTTCGAACTGTTGCCATCAGGCAGACGCTACAGATCAATTCGATCAAGGACTAGCAGATTCGCCAACAGTTTTTACCCTACAGAGGGAGTCACATTAAATGCCGCAAAAAAAAAAAGAACTCATTTACAATGTGCCGTAAGACTCATTTTTAAATGGATCTGGGAGATATGGTATGTGCTGCTGTTTTTGTTAGCAAACCCAAATTCAAAAAATGCTCGTTCATGTTTGTATGTTAAAAGTAGAATAGACATGGGCCCACTTTATACTCCAGTATATATCCTTATCGTGCTTATCAATCAATACATAACATTTGGCCGTCGCCCACTCATCCGCGAGGGAGGACGAGTTGGTGAGACTCAACGAGCCGAGTGCAGAACTTTGAGGTGATGAACACCGGACAGCCATCGGCTGGTTGCCTCGAAAATGGAGAGGGGAGGAGTTCGAAAATGGAGAGGCGAGGAGTAGTCTGCTCCTTTTTTTTTTCGGCTTGTGGCAAATAAGCATGGCCGCGTCACAAGAGTTAACTCTACAATCCATCATATTTCACCACCACCCTAAAACAAACACGCACAATTCCTTCTACTACTACTGTGCAAACTAGTCCTGTCAGGGTTTTTTAAAATGTTTCCATGTTTTTCTGAGTGTGAATAGTTCATTGATCTGTCATTTATTGGATCGCAGCTCATAATGGGCAGGTCAAGATAGGATCAATTGGTAGTTCCAGAACGCTGCTAGCACATCAGCTAGGGAAATTTAGCTTCATTGTCTTGATCCCTCTATGCACAAAAATAATTACTGGGATGTTCTTAACTCCTGATTATATAGTACATCTGTGCTATTGAGCAAAATCCCATTGATGGTATAATTTATAAAAAAATAATGAAATAAAAAAAACAATCTTGGAACGGAAAAAAGTAGATTTGGAGGTATACGTTTTTTACTAGACGGCTGCTATACATTATTAGCTGAAATTATTTTGAGTTACACTATCAAAGAGATATTTATTCAACAATAAGGTCATTATCGTGTTTTGACTTTATTGCACTGCATCACGCAGACTTTCAAAATGATAACATGCTCATGTTGCTATGGCAACCGCATGGACCCCTCTTGATTTTTGTAAATAACTAAAAAAATAGACGTGTAATCAAGCTCTTTTGTGCGTCTGATTTCATTGTGAGGTTTTTTCGGTGTAATAATATCTATATATCTATATATTGTGCCTACTAGAGCTGCAAACAAATGAAAATATGAAAATGTCTGACAGCGTCAATCAAAATTGCACCTTATTATCTTCATTTCTATTGGCCGCCATATAAAAAAAGTAGGCAGCAATACATCCACACCGCTAATGTTCGATATTAGCTGCACAGAGGCAGTGATCCGTGATATGATGGAGCTCTTTGTCATTTCACTCGAATGTATTAAAGTGCAATATAAAGAATTTTATTCTAATATACCAGGCAGTCTCATAAAATCAAGCACACTCTATTTGCACAAGCTCACATCCGGAGAAATGCTGCTCTCTACTTCATATTTAAGTGCTGTGTGTGTGTGCCGGCTTCCTGCACAGTAGGTGTTGTGGAAATACATATTTTATACGGAATCTAATTGCATTTAGTGGCCCCGAGCGCCCTACCAGACAATGCGCAACAATGCTCTAATGGCTACGCTCCTGTGTGTGTGTGTATCACAGGGTGCACACGCCCACACACACACTCACGCACACACACATTGTTGCGAAGTAATAAGCGCGAGGACTCTACATTGACATCCCCGAAAAGTAAAAATCTAATCGTTGAAGACAGCCACTTAAACAATACGAGGTCTGACATTCCCACTTCTTGAAATGCGCTGGATACAAAACTCTCATAAAAGGCCACACAAGTAAAGTGTGTTAAGGTTTATGCACTGCATTTATGCATTTGGGTTTGGAAGCGTGGAAATTGTGTTGAGGGATAGAGCAGGAAAAATTTGTTGGGTTGGATGAAAATCTTATTGCGACAAAACTTCATGATTCGTTTGCAATGGCAAGTTGAAAAAAAAAAAGCGTATTTAATATTTATATATACATTTTTGTAGCTTCCAACTTCATTGTTTTGTTCTCTTAATATTAAATCTTTCCTTGGAACGTTTCACTTTATTTTACTGTACAGTATATTTTAGTAATCTAGGAAGCACTAATGAATAAGTGAAAGAAATTGTAATTAAATATCAACCCAGTCTAAAATTTTCCCTCACGATTGGTTATGAGTAAGATATTTTTAAGCATTTGTAAAATTTATTTCCCCCAAATCTTATTCTTGCACTGCACCTTCTTTTACAAAGCTATTTTTGATATCTTTAATTTATTTTTAAACATTTTTAATTTTGTTTATAAATATTTTATACATTTACAGTGCTGTAGTCATTCTTGTGTTTAAAGAATAAAGCTGCCTTAACTAATGACTCAATTTGTGCAAGATTATAATATACTAAAACAACTTTATGGTTGCATTTTTTTCATATAATAAATGTTTTTTTTTAATAATACTTGCCTTAATTATCATCATTAACCTTAACAGAAACACAGCTAATAAATGAGTTTTTAAGCAAGCAATGGTAAATAAATTCCCTCTCCAAAACAATTCACAAATTTATCATTTACAAACTGTGCAGTATGTTTTGTTTTAAATTGGTGGTCTGCCATATTTTTTCCAATTTTTCCTTGGCTCAATAAAGGATAGGAAACACTGGTGGGTCGAGAACTCCCTTTCTCCAGTTTCATAAGCCAGTATAGGAACCATAAATCCTTATATCTACTTTAGGAACAATGCCTTATTCATTGTTCTCCAGTGATGGCCTTTATTTTTTAATGAAGGGACACACAATCAATCAATATCTAGTGTTGGAAGCAGCAGTTAGCGCTTACCTGATAGCCCGAACGCTCTTAACAAGAGCCTCAAAAGGCTCTTTGCAGCACAAAGGTCACATAGACAAAGCCCTGAGCGATCGCTTTTAATAAGAGAATCCAATTAATCACCACGCCAGTCTTGGATCTTTTTTTTTTTCCTTTTGTTCCTACTACCAAGACTGTAGAATTGATATAGAACTATCTAAAATTATGAAAAAAAAGTACAGCGCATATACTGGCTCCAACAGGGAGAGTTAATGAACACTGTTCTGTGCTCAAACATAATTTTCCAAAGGTCACGTTCTTTAAACAGAGAACGTCAACACTACAGTGAAGAGCGAGTCATTAACAATCAGCATTGTCTACTCTATTGCATTCATTAAGCAGCTCTCACGAGAAGTTAGTATGATTTCACAAAAAAAAATGGAGTGGGAAATTAGTACACGATTGACATTTTGGGTGTTTTTTGTCAACACATGCTGAACTTCTTTTTTTATATATTTATGAATTTGCCTCAATATGAATTCTGTCGGGGAAAAAAATTATTTGTAACATTTTAACTTTTTTTTCTGGATTATTTTCTGAAAACATTGTTTCCATTAATCTCCTGAAACTAAATATTGTTTTTAAATATATAACACCTCCTAAGATTTGAAATATTTCCTCCCACTATTCTCGTAAGATTTCAACTTTTTGTTTTCTTGAAATATTGGGACTTGATTTTCCTATGATGATGATTTTACTAAAGCGTGGAACTTTTTTTTTTTTATAATGCCACATAGTACAAATCATGCCACCCAGACATAATATCCATCCATCCATCCATCCATCCATCCATCCATCCATCCATCCATCCATCCATCCATCCATCCATCCATCCATCCATCCATCCATCCATCCATCCATCCATCCATCCATCCATCCATCCATCCATCCATCCATCCATCCATCCATCCATCCATCCATCCATCCATCCATCCATCCATCCATCCATCCATCCATCCATCCATCCATCCATCCATCCATCCATCCATCCATCCATCCATCCATCCATCCATCTGCATGAGGGTCACAGGCGTGCTGGAGCCAGCTAATTTTTTGGCAGTAGGCAGGGGACACCATGAACTGGTGGCCAGCCAATCACAGGCCACACCGAGACGAACATTCACACTCATTCACACACCCAATCACACCTAGGGGCAATTTGGAGTGCTCAATCGGCCTGCCAAGCATGTTTTTGGGATGTGTGAGGAAATGAGAGTACCTGAAGAGGCACAGGGAAAACATGCAAATTCCGCCCAAGATGCCGGAGCCAGAATTGAATACGCAACTTCTGCACCATGAGGTAAACGTGCGAACCAGTTGACCGCTGTGACACCCCAGACAGAATAAAACCCCTGAAATAACAAATGATGTTTACTTCCCAAATTCTCAAACATATAATGCTCAAAAAAGAAGCTTTTCTTTACTTGTGCATAAATAGCATAAAGAAAATGCAAAGTTTGCAACATTTAGGCAAAAAATATGTTCAAACATTTTTGATTAAGTTCAAATGTATTTACATACTCAAAAATACGGTCAGTTCCAGTTCGACTTAGGTCTTGCCTTGTTTTTTTTAGATTATCAGACTGTGTCCTCTGAGTCCCATTGTTTTCTCTTAAGTATAATATTATTCTTATAAAATTACAGAATTTTCTTACGATATTGTGACTTCTTGTGAGTTCATGTAAAATTCCTGCGGAATACTTTTTCTTGCAAGAATGGGACTTTTATCTCTAAAATTCTTGTAAAATTCTAAAATGTTCCTTTTAACATTTTCTTGGTAATATTTTTTTCCTTTCCACTTTCATAATACAGTTAATTTTTATGTGTGCTTTTGAATGAAGATTATTACTTTGGTCTTGAAAGATTCTGACTTTTTTTCGGATTATCAGTCACTCTCTTCATTTCATCTAACTTTTCTCTGAATATTATGACTCTGTCATGATCATAAGATTCAAGATTCAAAAGTTTTTATTCGCCATGTTTGAGATAGTATTCTCAGATATTTAGAGAATTTCACATCATACTTTGAGTTGATTATTGTCAAAATTTCCATTTTATCTTTCTTTCTTGCAATAATACAACTTTATCCAGCCGAGATTCTCGTGAGATCCGAAAATACTCTCATTTTACTGGTGATTCAACTTTTCTTGTATTTCTTAAATCTTCCTTTATTTCTCATGGCCTGCTTATTGTTTTGGGCAAGATCCCTTGAAAGTCTCACGAGAACACTCCGACTACCTTTAAAATGAATACAGCAAGTATAAAACAGTTTGTTAGGCGAGGGAGGTGTAGATTAGGATTCTTTTCTGGTGCACACTGAACATTTTTATATGAATAAATATATTGGGATGGGGTGGGATGGGGGGGTTCAAATGAAAATAAGGATGAGACGAGTGAGCGGGAGAATAATCCTGTTAGAGATCAAACAACCTTCCATTTCCCCAGTCTCTCCGATTTATAACCTATATTCCTTCCAGGCTCCTCCTTTTCCCTTCCGGGCAAATACTTTCACTTCCAATATTCTGCTGCTCCTTGTGCTTTTTCTTTGCATCTATTCTCCTCCTCCTCCTCTCCCCTCCTGGCCTCCCATCTCCATTTTGATGGCCAGCCATATCCTCAATCCTCGTCACCCTGCCCGTATCCCGCTTCCTCTGCAGCGGAGAACTAAATGGAGATTAATGAAGGAGGGGAGAGATGCGTCTGTCATCCAGACAGTCTGATATAGCCGCCGCGGCAGCCTCCACGGAGCTCGATCTATTCTAAACAAATCTAGGGAGGGGAGGGGAGGGGGGGGTGCATTCCAGCTGAGAGAAACGACAGCGTTGTATTTCTGTTTGTAAATGCAAACAAAAGCCTTCTGTTCAAAAAACGCAGCTGTATTCTCCTTGATTTGAAGCTATCCATGCAAGATATTCCATACACCCCCACCCCCTGCCGCCACCACCACCCGTGACTCATTTCCTCCTTCTAAATCCTGACAAGTGACGGACGCCCGCTCGCTGCTCAGGATCCACTCAAATCGACACCGATAACGCTCCCGCCTCCTCCCTCGCCGGCCGGCATGACATTGACTTGCGCTTTTCACAGCTTCCTCTCACGCCGACCCGTCACGCCCTTGCTTGGAGGTCAAGAAGGTATTGCTAATCTTCTATGGAAACGAACGTGTGGTTTTAGAATCGTGGCAAAAATTCACCAGGCCTTTGTCCTGACGAGATGATAGATACCATACAAATGCATGCATACCATTTTATGTATGGATTCGGATCCCATTTGTTAACTGGGACAGAAACTCCTTCCTAAGAACCTAAACAGACAAACATTGAGAAAAAACTTTCAAGAGATCTTTTCCCTCCCCATCAGAATAGTAAGTGACATCTCATTTGCAGTCCTAAATTCCATTCAAACACAAATAATAACAAGTTGACCAATTTGAATCCAGTTACTAACCAAAACAGCAGCACCTACTGAGGCATGGAAACAGTCTCTTGAAACAATTCAATCGTCCAGGTCTTCTCCTCCTACTAAAAAAGCTAGTCTCGACAGGTGCGTCATGCACTCCTGAAAATAAATGCCTCCCAGTAACTAAGTACCTCCGGTAAGAGGTGCTAAGCTTGTAACACAAACACATTCGTTACACTAACTGCAGAGTCCATTTGACCTCGTAACCCAAACAGTTTCCTCAAACAATAGACATCCCTCCAATAGAAATCCAAAGCTCTAATCAGTCACAATGTGGCTCCTCCACTTAGAAAAATTAACCTCGTTCCTCAGAGGAGGAAAAACAGCCACCAATTGTAATTATCTCAGTTTATGGCCAATATTATAAAAACACAGACATCAAACATTTGAACTCACCAAATCAGCGTCACCTTTGTAGTCATAGTTCCTATTGTTTAAACATAAAATATATTTCTATGCCGCATCTTAAACAACACACAAGGACACACACTCACACATACATTAGCTGCTGACACTGACGAACAAGGCAATAACAATGTAATTACATAATATTACAAGGGCATTGCTAACTTTGATTTATAACGCATTATCTCACAAAGGTGGGAGTCGGCCTGACTTCCTGTTCGTACGGCGACAACCTGGCGCCCGTGGGTTTTATAATTATGCCATGAAAGACAAAATAAAGACAAGCATAGGATGATACTAAATATCACCGTCATACATTCTCAATTTAATTTTAATGAGGAGATTAGAATGATATGCATCCTAATGTGTGTGTGGCTCATCCCAAAAAAAAAACCAGCCAACACGCGGCGGAAGGTGATGGATAATTAAACGTGTCGATCATAATGAATGTATGAAGAGGGTTGTGCGCGCTACAGTTAGCCGTACAAACACAATATGCTAACCCGTCACCTATAAGTGTGGATTAGCCGCTTGTTTGTGTGCACATCAATTCATCTTTGCATCTTTGTGATGCTCTTAGCTGCGTGGTGCTTTCATGGGAGGGGGTTGCAATCTGTCAAGCTGACGAGGACACTTGGGACTGCGTTTAAGTCGACAGGAAGACTCTTGAGAGGCCACAAATATGCTCGGGGAAACGTGGGAATGAGTAAAATGACAGCTCAGTTACAAGATCCATGCTGCCAAATTGTAGCTCGCTGCAGTACACACAATACAAGCCTGCTCTCCGGGGATGTGAGAAGCATTACATACACGGCGGACCTCTGCATATTCGCAGTTTGACATTTGCAAAATCACCTATTGAACGATTTTTTTTTTTTAGGGAAAACTATCCCATTATTCATGGAAAACTTTGTGATTTTGCAAAAATATCTGGACATTATTAGTAGTAAAGTGGATCATACCCTGTGGTATAATTTATGATTTATATTTACAATTATATTTAGAATTATAATAAGTTTTTGGTGTGTGTAAATCACAGGTGTCAAACTCAAGGCCCGGGGGCCAGACACGGTCCGCCACATAATTTTATCAAATTGGTGTCATTACTAGAATTGCAAATTGTCTTTACTTTTAATAATATCTTTTTTTTTTTATAATATTCGACCAGTTTTTACTGGTCTGATTTGAAAATGAGTTATTTGTCAGTTTGTTTTGTAGCTTTTACTGTATATAATTTGAGGTGCTCATACATTTATTCGGGTTGACAGTCATAATGGCCCTTTGACAATAATGCGGCCTGTGAAAAAAATGAGTTTGACACCCCTGGTGTAAATTAATCACGGAAATGTGTCATTCATGGTCTGTACCAATAATAGATGTGCTCACCAATTTGGGAGGAACTAGACATCCAGTCCAGAGCACAAAAATGTGACTGACCCATTAAGGCCTGGTCCTGATTTGAGTAAAGTTGGTCAGGGGTTTGCACAAAGATGGGCACTTTAACCTATTTTGCCGTTTCATCCTCCTGGGCTCCTTTTAGTCATCGTCCCTCCATCCAAATCATAAAATAATCGTCCCGTCCATCCTAACCCTCAGCCGATAGATGACGTGCAAGAAAATGGCGATGGATGAATTAATAGCCGAAATATTTAAAAAAATACCCTGACAGCAAAGTTATGTGTGACTTTTTTGAAATGATGGCAAAATATATTGTTTGTGTCATAATGCAGCCTTTTCAGCACAGCATGAAGCTGGGTGGAGGAAGCGAGGGGAAGAGACGTCTGCACTCCTCTGCTTAGACTGCTGCCCCCCCGCGACCCCCACATCCGGATAAATGGAAGAAAATGAATGGGTGGATGGATGGGTGTTATGAAAAAGAATTCCCTAACCTCAACCCCTTGCCCCTAACCTTTTTATGGCAAAATATAGCATTTTAATGCCATAAAATGCAGCACCGTGTGCAAGTCTAGCAGGTGAAAAATACAAAACTAAGGCGGGCTGATATGAAGACTGTTTCATAAATGGATGCGTCACCCAGATTCTGAATGGTTTGACAAAAGAAGCAACGGCGTTTATCATTGCTGTGAATATAGTTCTTGAAGAAAAGAATGCATTGAATGAAGAAAAAAACAAATGCCTGGCTTCCTTTGTAATGATAAATTACCATCGTTGCACATTCACTAAAGCGAGCTAATGTCGTTCCTGTTCAAATCTGAAATTGAAACGGTCCTCGTTGAAACACCTCACTGACGCTGGATCATTTCCGAGATGAATAGACAGGTGGTTTAGTTAAGAACTGCATAAAAAATATTTTAACTGCAGTTACTTAAAATATCAATATATTTGTATATTAAATATTTGTACCACACAACTTTGCCTTGAAGTAGCTTAATACTAATTGTCATAATGAGGCGAACTGATTTTTAGCAGCCCTTTCGGCAAATAATATTTTGAACACAAATAGGAAAATATTCTTGATCATCTGCAAAAAAACAACTAATATTTTTTCAATTTTTTAAATTCAATTTAAATATGTTCTTACTAAATATTTTATGAAGTACAATACTATCAGGTGCTATTTTTCCTCATTAAAAACAAGTTTTGTTTTGGCGAAAGAGTGAATTGGCGTAAATCAATACTAAATTAATGATTTTGAATTCCGAACATGATGGCAGGACAAATTACTTGAACTTACATCTCAACCTAGACACCATATCTGAATTTAAGTGGTTCATCCTGAATATCATAGCCGCACTGACTTCCTCTCTGAATAAATAAACTGATTTTTTTTTTTTTTTTCATTAAAAGCTGGAAACACCTCACCCACACAAGAGCTGCTTCCATTGCTCTTGCTTTGAAATAAATAAAAAATAGAAATAAATGCAGCGGAGGAAATGTGTACAATGATCTGCCACAGCGCGACCTCTTCGCATTACATCGCTCACTCGTCGATGTTATTTCTGCCTGTACTGCGAACATCTCGCCTCATTGGGCCCGAGGCGAACCAACGCTGGCGTTAGGTTGGCTCATTTGCGATTCTTATGAGGCAAGTGCTGCTACCCGAATCCAAATCATACATTGAACACACACACACACTCACACACAGTGAATCCATACTGCCTCACAGCCTGATATTGTTTGCCGCTTAAGTTCGGGTTTTACTGCAAGCTTGGAAGGTTTACACAAACTTAATGTTTCTGACTGCATTGAGTTTTAGAGTTAAAATGTTGTTGTCCACCCTTGGCAATCTTCCTCGTACTTTCGACCAGCTGGAGAAAACAGCCCCAGTTAACCGACTTAAATACATTTTAGTTCATGTTATCTAAATATGTGCTATTGTACCCTAGCCGAGCTGGGATTCGTTTTCCTGTGGGTTCAAATTATTTCTTTAATTGTAACAATGTCAGCTGAATAATGATTGCAAAACGTACACAAAATAAAGCACAAACAATTCCATTCACCCATTCAGTTTTGATAGCGCTTATCCTGCTCAGGGTCAGGGGGAGCTTGGAGCCTATGCCAGCTGACCGAGTGAAAAGCGGACTGAATAATTACCATTACAGTATTTTTCTCTGATGACCCAATACAAAGGTTGGAAAACTGCCTAGTGTGCATAATTCAACTACCGTATTTTCCGGACTATAAGGCGCACCGGACTATAAGGCGCACCTTCAATAAATGGCCCATTTTAAAACTGTGTCCTTATATAAGGCGCACCAGACTATAAGGCTCACCATTGATGCTGACCATTCGCACCGACATTCCACAAACCATTACCATTGTGAATGAACTTGTAAATATGTAACTATATCCTTTACTATATCCTTTGCAGATAGGTTGATATTGCAAATGAGAATCTGTTGTCAATTGCATTACCAGAAAATTTAAATAATAACAAATGAACAATTTTATGAAAGTTGAATGCATTTTTTATTCAATGTATTTTGTTTGTTTTATTGTTGTTATTGTTGTAGGAATAAGAAGGGTGATATTGGGGTTTGTGACTTTTTTATTTCAACTTCAGACGCAACAAATGACTTTATAATCAGGAAATAATGATCCATAGTCTTTTTGATTCATGATTCATAGTCTTCAGCGGGCCACTGATGATTGATTTTATGACACGATGCTTCGGGCCAATTTAAATTTAGGAATTTGGTTCATATATAAGGCGCACTGGACTATAAGGCGCACTGTCGGGTTTTGAGAAAATTTGAGGTTTTTTAGGTGCGCCTTATAGTCCGGAAAGTACGGTACCTTGAATCAGGAGCGGGCTATTCACAACATCTAAGCAAAAGCACTGAAGAGGATACAGAGTGTATCTGTAAGAGCATTTTTCAATTAGAAAGCAAAGGGTACAGCAAATGAAACATGGTCAAGGGTTTGTTGGGAACTCAAAGTGTGTTCACCTGTCTGACCAATTACGTATAGTGCTCCTCAACTACTTGCATTGCTCCACTCCTCATACACTTCTCTCCTCATTCATATGCTAATATTCCTATTTTAATTCCATTTCCTTCGTTTCGCTGGCAGCGCTCATTCTCCATGCAAAGCGTTAATATTGGCCATTCCCCTCCCCCTGTCCTCTTTTCAAGCTGAATTATTTCATTTTACCAAGGCTTTTAATTCTCTTGATTGAGCCAATTGCCTTCTGGCCCGATCAATGAGTAAAGATGATGCTTTCAATGGCAGTGGTGCAAGACAGCCACTTTCTTGGGGGGATGATGTAAAATGTATGGAGCTGGGTGAAAACTGGGTCACCCTAACTGGTGCCAGAAAGGCATGGAGTCAACAGCGCTCACTGTGTAACACATTCGCTTGCTCACTTGTCATCCTCACGTGCGCCTCTTCTTGTTGTCCCCCTCTAACACACACACAAACACACACACATGTTTCCCCCTCATTGCTACTTGTCATCTTTTGTTGAGCGACCTGTCTCATCCAATTTGGTCATCCTCCCTCGTCCTCCCTATCTATTATTGATATGATAGAACATCGCGTCCAAATCCAGCTCTGCCGACAACACGGCGCTCTCCACCCAGAGGGAAGCAGACAGGCAGGCCAAGGGCCCAGGAGAGAGACCCCCCGCGGCCTTAGCTCTGGGCATGATGGATGGATGGATGGATGGATGGATGGATGGATGGATGGATGGATGGATGGATGGATGGATGGATGGATGGATGGATGGATGGATGGATGGATGGATGGATGGATGGATGGATGGATGGATGGATGGATGGATGGATGGATGGATGGATGGATGGATGGATGGATGGATGGATGGATGGATGGATGGATGGAAGGAATTAATGATTGAATCATATTTGACCTGCAGTTATCGTTTAATCCATGCACAAAATATATTTTTTAAAAATCTAAATAAAAGTCAAATAAAGTCAAATTTTCACTATAACTGAAGCAAAACTGATTACTAAATGTCATGTAAAATACTAAATAGGTTTTCGGCACCTCCCTGACTTGCTTTTTATTAATTCCTTAATTTATTTATTTTTGCTTGCCCCCCCCCTCCCACCTTACATATTAAATATAACAAGCTAATTGTTCTGAATATGGGTAGACCAAAGATAAGTCTTCTATTTTATTTCTCATATTTTTTAATTTGTACAGCCATATTGAAGGGTGTACCTCAAACCAATGCAACCATGATACTCATTATCATTATGTTCAAGGGGAAATTACTTTTTCACAGAAGGCCAGATAGTTTTGCACCCCAACCCGTGAATCAAAATCATCATGTAGAAAATACATTTTATCTATCCTTGGGTAGCCTGATATTAATGGTGGTTTGATGAAATGAAACCTTTGTGAGTGATAAATATGCAAAAAAAACCAAAAAAAAACACGGATATCAGGAAAGGGGCAAACATGTTTTTGCAGCACTGTGGCTAGCATGAAGCGCTGAGCAAAAATCTGATTTGCCTGCAGGTGCATGCAAGCCTGGAATGTCATTAAATTTAAATTGATACTCAAATAAAAAAACACTTTTTTATGATCTAACAAGATTTTGAATGCGCAAAGTGTGAACCTTTAATGGCTGTGATGGATAAATTCAATTAATAATTGATGGTTGATGACATGTTCTAATTAAAAACATACTCAAGAAAGGTCAAATAAATAAATATATGTTGGTGCCTAAATGATCTTCTTATTCTGAATGACTTTTCACTCATTAAGGTCATTTGAGTGAGAAGCCAGACAATCTCAGGCCACATATAGCCAATGTTTTAAATTCATATTTAGACAATTTATAGTCCTCAATTTACTTGATACTTTTGTTTTTGGAGTGTAAGAAGAAACCGAAATTCAAACGGAGAATATGTAGACGTGCAAACAGCTCAGTCCACCTGAACGCACTTTTAAATTTGCCAAAAGCTGTATAGACCTTTGAATTCTCCTAAGAGCCCTTGTAGAGGCTTCTCTGTCTTCTGTAATACCGTTTCACAAAACCCAAAGGGAAAAAAAAAAAATGCATGCAGAGTTAATCCCTCGATTAAGTTACGCCGTAATTATTCATTGTTCTGACACATCTGACCACTTTCATTTCTCATCCTTCATTTTTATAGATTTATAATCCCTGAGGGGAAACAATATGTCCTGTTCCTGGTGAATGAATTACATCACCAAGAAACCAAAGGCAAGTCATTAAAGTGTCTCTCTGTTTTGCTTCCCATTCGGCGACCCGATGTACGCAAGGCATTTCTGAAAAGACCGGAGGACGCCCGAGCCAATCAATAACCCCAAGTGGAAGAAGGAAAACAGACCTCTCACAAAGGAAAACTCCTTTCTGTGGGGCTAAGTGTCTTTCTGCAAAAGTAATACCAGGACCAGATTATTATTATTATACACTGTATTATAACCGTGCAATCGTTGTATACATTAACATTTGAATACTGCCCTCTTCAACAAGAGTCTTAAAAGGATTAGCGGTATGACTTGGCCCCAGAGATACAGAGATGCATCCATAGCTACTGAGCTGCCAATGGTCGATCCCTATTTAATTAGCACTGTTTTTTTTTTTTTTTTTAATTACTCAAAGCAAAGGCGTGCGAGTGATCGGCAGCAGTAATTAGCTCAATGCTCCGACTCTCGTGCGCGGTCTGCGATACATTCTTTGGTATCAATCGAAACTTTATTTATAGCACTTTTCGTACAAGATTGTAGCTTTGGTGCTTTACTATACATATATAAATATATATATATATATATATATATATGAGAGAGAGAGAGAGAGAAAGAGAGAGAGAGAGAGAAAGAGAGAGCGAGAGAGAGAGAGGGGGATATGGCCCCTAACTGGCCCCGGGCCGGCAAGTTTGAAACCCCTGCTCAACTGCGTGAAAATAAATTAATAAGTTAGGTCAGAGAGCAACAAACAGAAAATCACTGCCCACTTGTATTTGAGTAAAAAACAATCGGTGAAGACAATCACACTAATTATCTAAGGTTCAGCCAAGAAGTAGTAGAATTTGTAGATAAAATATTGTGCAATTAATATTTAGGTATTTATATATGTACCTAAATATTAATTGCAGAATATATATATATATATATATATATATATATATATATATATATATATATATATATATATATATATATATATATAATATATATATAATTGTATTATGATACAGTATGAGCATTTGTAGGTTGAATATAAATTTTAATGGACCGTTTGGTGTGCAAAGTCTATTTGAGCCACTTAAGAATGAACATAGAGGCCTGCAGCAGATTTGGTTTCCGTGGCAACCAGAGGACAGGGTCTCTCATTTGATCGGTCACCGGTGATGGGTTCTCTTGAAGAGAGATGATGTTGGAGAGGTGGTTTGAGCTTGGGGTCGGTCTGGCTCTATTTTTTTTTCTTCAAAATCACTGCTCACTGTATTCATTGAGCATGATTCACTTTGGATGTCGGATGGGAGCAAGATGATGCTCATGGTAATCTGACTTCCGAATGTTTTATTTGATGGATTTATTTGACAACCTGGTGGGAAATTTGCGTTGTTAAGTTTTGTCGAACTTCCTGGGTCAGTCCAATTTTCAACTCAGGAATTTTAATGTTGTATGCAAACTCGGGGGAGGAAAAAAAATAGAATGCTGGAGCTACATGGAGACTGTAGAACATCAGGTAGCTGCTATTTTTTTTTTATCAAGAGTAAAATGTGCTTCATTGAAATTTTATTCAAAGGCAACTAAGGGCAAAAAGAAAACAAAGCAATGCAGGATCATGAAGTAGATTAGTCTTGTCTAAGCAAGCGATTAAAGCCAGCATTAGAGTTGACGTCACTATTTGAGAATTTTTTTTTCCCCCATCCATCCAAAGCAGCATCAGAAAAAAAAGACAGCTGCCGGAATACTGTATCTTCCCGCGGCCATGTCTTCATAAAAACACATAACACTCCGGGAAGTTGCCGAGCTTTCTGCCCTGGAGCTCATCCATCATCTGGCATATCCATATCCACACACTGGCCGTCATCATGAAACAATCCTCTCCTGTCTGTGCACCCTCTGGCTGCCCTCCTCGCTATTTCAGCAGGGAGGGGGGGAGCAGCGGCGGGTATTGGCTCTCGACACGGCAGTCGCCGTGACTTCGTTTAAACAAGACGGGCGCGGTGGAAGTGCCGCACAAAGGCGTTCAAGGACAAATGTAGACGAATGAGGAAAAGTGAAAAGTCGTGATGGGAGGGGGGGGGGGAAAGCCTTGGGACATTTACGAGCTTGTTTGGAAGGAGCTTAAAAACTCACAGGTAGAAAATTGAATTTGGTTTTGGTCTGAAAATGGAGATAAGGCAGTGAGTTGCTGTCAAAAGATTGTGCCAAAAAGTGAAAGTCTCTGCGCTTTGAACACAATGAGCTTTCATAGAGGCAACATGGCAGCTGCTGCCTCATGTTAATTAAATGGGCGACTTCCAACTGAAATTTGATTTAAAAATCCATTGTCAAAATGGGAGCATTGTTGTGCGCTCCTTCTTCAATCAAGAGACGCTGCTCACCGGTCTTTCACTATATCAAAATAAAGCAATTAAAAACTTGTTCAAAACATAAATGAAAAATTATGAAACAAATAGTCATTAAGTCATTACTATTTTTATTAATTAACTAATAATGGTTCACAAAAATAAGAAAAAAATGTACAAAGAACAATTATTTAGAAAATAAGAAGTGTTGTCATCAAAGAGAACTGTACTGTAATATGATAATATAATAATAATGATAATAAAAAATATTATTATTAGTAGTAGTAGTAGTAGTACTGGTAGTAGTAGTAGTAGTGGTAGTGGTAGTGGTAGTGGTAGTAGTAGTAGTAGTAGTAGTAGTAGTAGTAGAAGTAGAAGTAGTAGTAGTAGTAGTAGTAGTAGTAGTAGTAGTAGTAGTAGAAGTAGTAGAAGTAGTAGAAGTAGTAGTAGTAGTTGTAGAAGTAGTAGTAGTAGAAGTAGTAGAAGTAGTAGTAGTAGAAGTAGTAGAAGTAGTAGTAGTAGTAGTAGTAGAAGTAGTAGTAGAAATAGAAGTAGTAGAAGTAGTAGAAGTAGTAGTAGTAGTATTTAAGGAAATTCTAAAAAAAAAATACAACTTCTTTATTTAGTCTATAATGTATTTTCTGTTGGCCAAGTGGTGGCCAAGGCATTGTTATAATAATAATAATAATAATAATAATAATAATAATAATAATAATAATAATAATAATAATAATAATGGCAATAGTAATAATAATAATAAATTATTATTGTTATTATTATTATTATTATTACTATTATTATAACAATGCCTTGGCTAACAGAAAATACATTATAGACTTAATAAAGAAGTTGTATTTATTTTTTCAAATTTCCTTAAATTGTTTTTTAGGTTGGCTTTGGTTCCCCAACGCCTGCATGAGATTGCTCTCTCCTAGTAGGTGTACCAAATGAATTGGCTACCAAGAGTATGTTGTCAACAATCTCTTGAAGCAATTCAACCTTGTTTTTCACTTATTATAGACACAATATAGTGTCCCTTCTTCCCTCACAAACTCTCTTTTTTTGTCCACTCTGCAGTTTCGTCCCATTTCCCTCAACTCAGCATCCAATAATCTTAAAGTGGCTTCTCAACAGCTTTCTACCTGCTTGCTCCCGAACATTTTCTGCACACACGTGCACACACGCAGACACACAGCGTCTTCCTTGCCACATGCCCTGAAGGAGCATAATCCCTGTCATATTGTCACATTACAGGAGTTCAGATGCTAATGGGAGCACAGCTAATCCAGCTGCTGGCAAGCCTGGACCATTGCCCGAAACCTGCCCGTTTTCTGTAACAGCTGTGCCTCCTTCCGTCCGTCATGCCAACTTGGCACGGCGGGGAGACCTTTGAGCTGCTGCTGGTGGTGGTAGTGGTGGGGTGGATGTTAAAGTAGATACGTATGTGAGAAGGAGCAAAGGGGAGGTGGTAACACATGAGATAGCTGTACTTAAAAATGATAGAAATTTGTAATTTAAACCATTTTTTTTCTTATACTAGATGTTCCGATCATGGTTCTAGACTGCCGAGACCGATATCAGCCATATCAGACTATATGAGCATTTTTCTTCCACTTCCCATCAAAGCAACCAAAGGCCCAAATCTCGGATGCCTCGAAACGATAACCCCGATTGATTGAAATAAAATGACTGAGCATGCATACCAAAGATCACGTTCTCTTCCATTGCCTTGGAATATTATTTTTCAATGATGCATTAAATATGATGCTGTTCTTAAAATTTTAGTACTTTTTTTGACAGGAGTGTTAGAGGGTAGTGGTCAGTCAGAATTAATTGGTCTGGTTGTGTCTAGCCAGCTAGCTTAAGCCTAATTTTAATAAGGTGACAATATAACACACGGTATCTACTGTGCATTGCATCTTTTCACCATAGAGCCATAAATCACAGTCAACTAGTGAGCAGCACAGAAGCCAAACAGGTCATTTTCCTTTCCATTATGTCTCCATGTAAAAAATGTGAAGTGGTTTTACCAAAAGCTGACCAAAATAGAACCACTGCCCCACAAAATGAATATCCATACATAGATATCAGGTAAATTTATTCCTACTAGCTGTCCATAATTACTTCTACCAAGCTAGCAAGAACATGTACTTTTGTTGTTCTCACGATTATGTGACATTTATGCGTTGGAATGTTCCACTGAAAAAACAAACGGTGGGTGGCGATGATGTCATCAATTCGATGAGGACACCATGGGAGATAATGACTTGAGTCAGAATACAGTTTTTCTTGTAAAATTACAGAATTTATCGGAAGGCTGGAAGAAAATATCAAAATTGTGATAGATGCAATTTTATGAGGGAAAAATGTGTCATTTGAAAAATTCAACAGTGGCTGTTAGTGTGAGTGTAGGGATTTATTGAAAATGCAACTCATCATTTTGTAATATTAAACTACTATCTTCATGTTCATAATATTGCATGGTTTTACTTATTCTTTTGAAATTATTATATTTATTATTTTGAATATTTTTCTCACCATGGAACAAATGTATGGTCTTGCTTTTGGTAACATGAGAAAAAATATGATATGCTGTTATATTACATCGACTTCAGTTCACTTGCAAACCAAATGAGAACAAGTGCTACCAAAAATAGATGGCTGGTTGTACAAAAAAAAAAAAATCTATTTTTTGCATCCTTTTTACTAAATATGACATTATTCCAGAAACATGTTTAGTCTGGTGATTCTTAAAACGTCTTTCTGAACGAGACCGTTCATTGAGATGGAATCAGAATTACCGACAACATTAAATAATTGCTGCGACAAAAATCTGAGCTGAGCGTAATGCGATTGAGGCATCGTTTTCAGACATCGCTTATCGAATCAGGAAACGAGACAGACTCGGCTGTCCATCATTCATTATTGGCCCTGAGCAAAGACGCACTCTTTCCATGTTTATAGAAGGCTGACCTTTGACCCTCAAACACTGTGACGTTTCTTTCCTCTTTTGTCCTGCTTTTTTTTTTCCTCATTGTTCATTTTGGTATCTACTGTCACCCATTGCTGTATGTTGATATTTCATACTGTTTAATAATCTCTTAATTTCATTAAGAGGGGGAAAAAAATAGAATCGGATGCAATATTTACGTCCATATAGGATCCAGCCATTTTTACAATGCCCCGCAACGTAAACTGAGCATCACAAGAAAAAACATTCTGAATGTTTCCTTTTGAACTCACTGTTGAAAGCCCTCAAGGGAAACAACAACACCCAACAAGACAGTGACATATTTGGAATCATTCCGATGAATAGACAGCGCAGGAAGAAAAAAAAAAAAAAAAAAAGGCTCGGTAGAGCTTTAGTTCTTTCTTGCGATGGCTGGGGCTTTTAATAGTGAAAGAAAAAAAAAGGTGAGAGGGTCTCGGGGGTCAAGAGGTGTGAGGAAGGAAGGGGTTCCAACGTGGCGGTTGCAAAAGAAAAAGGATGAAGCCTCATTAGCATTCAAAAGAGAACCACTGGGACTTTTCCTTATTTGTGACAATTCAAGCACAACGTTGAAGCCATTTTGATTAGTGGACACAAACAGCGGACCGCCGTTATTTTAATACGAAAAGCAATTAGTGTACATACAGCAGGTCATTTCATTCAACCAATCAGGTGCAACCAGGAAGTACCTGTCCAGCTTGCATCGGGCTTTACGTATTGTTTGTGCCTCTCAAAGCAGAGTTTTATTGTAATTGTAGCGGCAGGATTTATTTTTATCGTGACTTGCAATTCAGAATAATGTTATGTGGTAATATTACAGGAATTATGTGACTATTATAAGAATGAATTTGTAATTTGTGAGAAAAACTGCAGTAATTAGGACTTGCATGCATTTTTTCTATTTGATTTACAATTATAGAAGTAAGTAGGATCACAAGAATAATAACGATTTGGTGAGAATATAACGAGAGTAAATTGTAACAATATAAAAAAGTCGATTAAAGGAAAATGCTTCATTTTATCAGCGAAATTGTCCGCAATGTACGGGAATAAAAAGCATCATGTGACAATACAAGACTAAAGCTGCTTTTTGTAATATTTTAGAAAAACAGAGTCAGTAAATTTTATAAATAGGACAAGAAGTGTATATCCTGGGGCAATAGTGATACAGCCCTTGTTTTCAGAAAATGGTGTCCCTCTGGACTCACTGCTCAGTCTCCTCTTTATCATCTGCAAACCATAACCATTTTATTCTAGTAGGATTACGATAATTTATCTGTCTTGTAAGTTCTTTTTTAGTTCACCCCTTTGATTTAGTTTCTTACCACTTCTTCTCTATTCTCTACTGCACAGGTATCAAACTCAAGGCCCGGGGCCAGATACGGCCCGCCAAATCATTTTATAAATATTTGACCGTTTTTTACTCGTCTGATTTTATTTTATTTGTCAGTTTGTTTTATAGCTTTTACTTTATATAATATGAGGTGCTCATACATTTATTTGGGTTGACAGTCGTAATGAAAGAAGCTATGACGACAATGCGGCTCGCGAAAAAAAATGAGTTTGACACCCCTGTTAGCTAAAGTTAGCTTAGCTTCTGTTTCAGTTTGAAAACATCTCGACTTATTCAGTACTCAGACTGACTTTTAAAGGTCTTCTATTGTGCAAAATTTGATCACCATCATGCTTTTTTTGGAGAGCGCCAGCGACCGCAAAGGATCGACTTCTTAGTCGCCGTGTATCAGCGTGATGTGAAAATGAACCTTTTGCTTTAATATGGTTGCGGCGTACACCTGAGTGAGCATGATGGAGTGTTGCAGCATAGTGGCCAGGAAAGCTTCTTTGCAAAACTGCTGGAGCAATCAGCCGGCACAAGTGGGACTTCCTCGCACTGCCTGCTGGCCTTCATTTGGTCGTTTTGCGCAAGACTAAATGAAGACTCTTAAGTGCATCTCTTGCAGGGTTTTCTAAAGGGAGGATTGGCAGTTACAAGTGTGAACGCGCGACTTGTTCTGCTGAGGATGTTCAGGAGAGGAACAACACGAGCCTTATTATGCACTAACAAACACGCACAAATAAAATGGAAAGGAGTTTGATGCCGTTGAGTCCATTGTATGGTCAACACAATGAGGTGTGTTCCTGTAATGAGGGAATCTGGAGCAATATTGATCACATGCTCTGCTGCAAGGGGACCTCTTTCAGTTCCCAGGAGCCCACATTATACACATACTGCATTTAAATAAAGAAAGAAATAGAGAGAAAGAGCACAAGAGAGCAGGCTCATTTACGTCCTTATTTTTTCAGTCGCATCCATTTTGTAACATGCTGGAAAGGGAAAAATCTGTGGATTTAAGATTTAATTTGTACTTTTTGTGGAGGTGAAGTGGTTGAGAGAAATATGATAGATCTGTCTATCTAGTATCCATCCATCCATCCATCCATCCATCCATCCATCCATCCATCCATCCATCCATCCATCCATCCATCCATCCATCCATCCCAATCTCTATATACTGAGGGGATAAAATATTACAAAATGTAGTTTTATGGAAAAAAAAGTTCCAATATTATGAGGACTTTTTATTGTCCCTTATTTGATCATAAACAATTTGAATGTGAGCTTAGTTTTATGAGTACATGATGGAAATTATTCAATTATTCAGACGTTATTTCAGATTAAAGTATTTCTCAGTTAAGTCATCATTTTGAGAGGAGAATATTCATAATGGTGCAGAAAAATTAATAACTGCACGAGAAAATAGCGCAGGTAGAGAGTTGCAGTAGGAGAAAAATCTTGAATTTAAAAAAAAAATAATTTTAAGGATAAAAGTCATCTTTGTACTTGACCATCATTATATTATTTTCTTAGAATATTACACATGTATTCTTGTTGCTTGGACTATTATGCTATTTTATAATTTTCCCCTTATAATTCCACAATTGTATCATATTTCACAATAATATTATGACTGCATTAGAGTCTGACTTTCTTTTTTTTCCACTGGTCATTCAGGAAAACCATTGTACGAGCTATTTGTGCTACTTTCATCACCATTTTCCTTCTCCACTTCCTCTTGTGTTTCCACGTATCAAACTCCTCATTTATGTAAATCCATTCACTGCCGGAATGAAGCTTGTCTAATATCCCGAACACTGCTGCAATTCATGCCGTTTCTTTTTGCCGAGGGTAGAATAATGAAAATGTAAATAGTGCTAAGCCGGGGGAAGGCTTAAAAACAACCTCCTTAATGACAGCGCGGTGTAGCTGGGCCTACGGCAAGACGGTTTCCGAATTCAAAAGCGGCTGTCGACGACGCTGACGAAGCCGTCGTAGCGTATGGCGAGCCGATCAAGCGACAGGTTGGGAGGGGGGAGACATTCTTCGGAATTGAGAGCCTTAAAATAAAGCCTGAAAAGGCTTTTATACTAGCTACATTGCCACCGACCGCTTCATTCATTCGTTCTTGTTTGTCATTCTTAGTCAAACCTGGCAAATTGAGCTTTTTTCAACGAATGACGAGCATAAACCCTTTCAGAGAGAAGACGCCATTATTACTTGGGCTACCTTGAGCTGTTCATGTTATTTTTTTTTTTTTTCAAGTGGGTGAGAGGAAGGGCGGTGTAGCGTTACATAAGAGAGGATTTGGTAGGGCTTCCCTTGAGCTTTGGATTCAAAAGTGAGTGGAGAGGGTATGCTGAAAAAAAGTGGCAGGAAGGTCACCTCCAGCTAGAAAGGCTGAAAACATGCAAATAATTAGTGAAATATAACGTTAAATATGAGAAGCACCGAGTCTGAACTTGGCAAGGAAAATCAATGATAGCGGTGAAGGGGGAAAACATTTTCAATATTGCAAAACCTCAGATATAATAAAACAAGGAGTCACAAGTCTCTGTGGATGAAGTTAAAAAAATATATTTTGAGGAAGACTAACGGGAATATTTGAACATGAGAATAAAGATGAATTACTATGAGCGAAAAAGGGAATATTTTGTTTATGTTAAGAAAGATGGAAATTTGTAATAAGAAAGTTTTTAATTTGTCAATTTAGGTCAATTCGAAAGAGATCGTTGTCATTTTGTGAGGATGAAGTTGCAGAGAAAAGTTGTATGTCATGAGAATAAAATATAGTGAGATGATAGTTATGACTTTGAACAAAGTCAAAAGAAGACTTCAGTAGTAGTTATGATCCCTTGAAGATCCATAACTGGCATCGTGATGATTTTTTTTGTCTGAATTTTGCCATTAAAAAAGTTGTAATAATAAAATATAGTAAAAGTATCTGAATGAAACTGGAAGTCTGAGTTTAATGAAAATATATGTGATAGAAATTCTATTATGTTGGGGATTAAGTTGGAATTTTGGAAGCAAAAAGCTGTTTTACAGAAAAAGGATGAAATAAAGCAGAAGAAAATATGCAATAAAAATATTTTTTCAATGAAGTCGTAACGTAACAATAAAAAGATTGCAACCTAACTGTAAAGAATCAAATTCATGTTCCAAAAAAAATTCTAATCTGAGAAAAAATGTGAATATTACAAAAATAACTGTCATCTCGCAATGATAAAAATGTAATTTATTATAATATCATCTAGTTAAATAGTCATATGTTAGAAGAATAAAGTCATTTGCCGAGTGGAAAGTCCTAATAACGTGTGAACAATGATCAATTTAAAGCGGTGATTAAGAACGAAGCCCACGATAAGCGTCGCTCGACCGTGGGCGAACCGAGCGCTCTTCGTGTCCTTTCCCTTTTGTGTTCGCTCAACCTTGGGATAACTCCGCATTAGCACATCAGGCTGTTGAGTCAATCCCAGAGCTGCTCGGCCAAATAGCGCGTTGGCTTGATCTTTGATTGTAAAAACCCTGCCAGGCTGGAGAGTTAATCCCAGAGCAGAGCGGCCCAATCAACTTGTCAGGCCCGACATGGTCGTCAATAACACATTTAGGTCAAACAAGAGGGAATGAGGAGGACTAATCCTCTGTGGACCCACCTAGCCAATCAAATTTTTTGAATGACAACATATGAAATCAATACACAATAAGTCTTTGGATGAACATGTTACAGTCGTCTTTTTTTCTTTTCTCTATTTTCCTTTTCCAAATCGATGGTACACCAGCAATGTGCGAGAAGGTTATTGTGCAGTCTCCTGATCCACCCACATGAAAAAAAAAATGAACCCCCGCGTGATAGGCAGCAGCCATGAAGGACAAGGGAGGCGGCACCGTGGCAACCGGGAGCTGAGCGTGCAAAAAACAAAACACACAATCACAAAAGAAAAGCAAAAAAAAGAAAAGAAGGGGCGAAGTAGTTGTTATTGCGATAATGGGAGGAGATAGAGTTGTCACGGTGACGAGGCAGCAATTGATGTGGCGCATAATTCTCTCCCTACCTTTTCACACACACACACACACACAACGAAGAATTCACACTACTGTAATACGAAGCCTCTCATCCGTACTCTGAAGATTCCACCCCCGCGTTCTCTGACACTTTTTACAAACAGAAACTTAGGAAAGCATAATGTACCGCCACGGTTCATGAGAGGTCACGTTCGAATACGCTTTCACCAACAATTACGCAACGTTAGCCGTTGATCGGCGTTTATTTGTCAATTACTGTTTTTGTGCTCGGGCCGAAGCAAATAAAATTGGGTTGCCACCATCTTGTGGAACCTCAGGGTGAAATACGAACTAGACTTAAAGAGGAACCCAAATATTTTCTTTGGAATAATAGGTTCTGTGAAGCCCATAGTCAAAACAGAGTGTTGGGATTAATGTTTCATTTGTGGGATATTAATTAAACAGGTAAACTCCACCTGTTTTGAGCCATCGCAAGAGGTGGCCATTTTGCCACAACTAAAAAGGTCACAGGTCAGGTCTCAGGTCACAACCAAACATAGCTCACCAGTTTTTTTGTCAGTGAATTTTGCTGCTTAACCCATGTCCCACAATTGTAATATTAATCAGAATGCCGTGTTTAGACTAGTGGGGGGCACATTTAAAATATTGTAAAGAAAATCTTTGGGTTGTAAATAATCTGACTACAATTATTTGCCACCATCTTTGGGAATCTTGTCACTAAGGAACTATAATGAAGTGTTTTGAGGAATTTTATTGAGTAAAAAGTAGTGGTTTGAAGCCACCTTACAATTATAAAGTTAATCACTGTAAAATATGGAAAATATAAAATAACTCAAACCACAGGGTTAATTTGTGCAACTGAGTTTTGCACAAGATCTTTTTTATTACTTCTTTGATCTCATTTCAAATTACTTGACTTTTGAGGTTTCACTGTATTTCCATTGTTTTCTCAAGAATCATGTTCCGTAGACATATCGCCAGGGTCATTCCATTAAAGATAATATCTAAGTGCAAAGATAGCAGTTGCTAGGCAGCACGGCAACCAATGACAAAGTGTCCGTCTAATCCTCTTTGCTGTTGCCTTGACTTCTATGGTATGTTTAAAGTTTAAATAACACTGTGATGAAAGTAAGAGATGTTTAAAGGCACAAATTTGAACATTTGGTAAGTGTTCGGGGTTGCAGTGGTCATTAATTGAAACCATCTTCACCCCTGTAGTACCTGGCAAAACCTTTTTTTTTTAATTGTTGCCAAAAAAATAATAATATAAGGATAGAAGATGGATGACTTTCTAGTTACTTTTATTGCTGAGTATAAAAAAAAGATTTCCCAAACTGTATTTTGCAAGATCTCTGACAAACATTACACAACGCGAAGCCATTTGTCCGGTTGTGCATGAAAGCATCATGACTCTCCTTAAGCTGCACTCAACATAGACGACCCACATTTTATATTACTATTATTTATATTACACATTACATGATATGATTTTGCTCGTGGCACGAACACAAACTCACAAACTACTTCTTCAGAATTATAATTGCTTCATTATCAGAGGAGAACAGAATGCGTCATCTGTCAACATTAGTAAACGCTCTCCCCTTTCAATCACACACACGTTCACACACTTGAATGCACTCACACAACCAAAAAAACATTTCCGTATTATTCTGGCTTGTAAGATGGAGACTTAAAGAATGATGTCTGTGCAAAAGTATTGAGACACATGCTTACATGTCCAAACATTACAGCTGGTTAATAAAAAGTATAAAACATAGAAGAAAATATGAACTGATAAATATACTTAGAATAAACCTTCGACTTCATTTTGATGAAAAGGCCAAAAAAAAAATCCATTTTATGTTATGACAATTCCCGCTTGAGAGAAAAGGATCGGAATGTACCATTTTTGTTTTGTTAGGGAAGGACATTCTTGAAGGAAGACGTGCTTTCAAAAGGTAAAAAAATATTTGATAGGAAAGTAAATTTAGCGATGAGTATGGTCACAAAAAAAAATTGTATTCAATAATCAAGGTACCACTGTGGAAGTGCTCTGTGCTTCTATTTTTTTATCTATGTCCATGCGCTCCTGGCGACTCGTAACAATTTGGTGAATTAAAATCTTGACAGATGCATAATTTGGCATGTTTATTAGCCAACGAACGCAAAGCAATATCAAAGTCAAAAGCACGCACACACAAAGCAATAGGTTGTGGATTGATCACATGCAGATGCCGCCTCGCTTCAAGGCGACGGGGGCCGCAGTCTGGCTCGCTACAAGAGAGCCATTTAATCTCGGGCCGTCTGCGTGTGATCAATCTCCCGCCTGTGTTACCGCAGCGCTGGCCATTCCTCATCATTTGGAGAGCAAGCTATTGACCGCGCCAGGACAACGTCCTGAGTGCATCTAGCGAGGCAGACGCGCTGGAGGCCTACTGTCAAAAAATGCCCTTCGTTTGACCGGCGAATACACGGAAGCACCAATAACTGACATGGCTCTTGAGTGAGCAGCCCTATTGACATCCATGGCTCTGACGCCTCCTCCATCAATGCAGCCTTTGTTTGAAATTCCTGCTTAGTGGTCAAATCCGTTACTATGCATCACAATCTTTTTAAATAAGTGACAAGTGAAAAGCTCGGCGTGATCAATCACATCCCTCGAGAGTGGCAGCAATCTTACACAAGAGTACACCTTCATCAATATGTACGTCTTATGTGCCAATAAACTCCTCATGCTCTTTTTTTGTGGCTAAAATGACTAGTGACTGTTGTTTTTTTTCAATCACACATAACTTGTCGAAGCTCGAGTCACCGTGCATTGAAGTTGTAATGAGATTAATTTTAACCAAGTGGAGATTGGGGGCAGCAGCAAAGTGGCTACTTTGTAGCGTAATACAATTGCAAATGTGTTTTGTCATTTTCTAACCGTGTGCTCAAATGTTTGATTACCAAACAGAGAGCAACAGAGCAGGACGGATTGTGATCAATTTCTAGGAAAACGTGCATAATCAGCATATGTCAATCAATATCTTTAATTGCCGTTCACAAAAAAAGCATTTCCTCTTTCTTTATGTAACAGCATGTTATAGACCAAGCCAGTAACTGAATCATAATCCATATTTGTGAATTTTCTACAATGTCAATTTGAATGGAAATATAGATGGATTTTTTTTTTATGGGTTTCATCAATGAATCTTTAGAAATAATGTTGACGAATCAATTGCTAACTAATTGACAATCGTTTGTGAGTAACTCTAAAATAGAAAAACGTTCAGCTAATGCATGTGATTCATAAATCTGAATCATAAATGACCAGTATCGGAATCAGCAGCATGAAACTTAGAATGTGTTTATTTCTCCATGTTTTAATTAGCAGACTACGTTTTGGGTCACTTTTAAAACTATCCCAAAATGTTACAATAACAAATCTCTTCAACAAATAGGCCTAACTAATTTGTGACGAGCAGTAGTCACCTAACTAAGCATATTAGATGTTTCATCGCTCCTCAAATGACCAAATAAAAAGATCATACCTGATAAAATTGCATATTTTGGATCGTTTTTCGATTAACCAGTTAGCAGGTCATGGCTACTTTCGTTTCAGTGATAAAACTACTTGACCAGAGAAAGACTTGACATCACCCATATGGTTAGTTACTGAGAAGAATACTAGAATAATAATTCCTGCTGGAAAATCCTATTGGGGTTTCCAGGCATGTTAAACTTTGCCATCATGACTAAAAATTGTCACTAGAGGTGAGCGGAATAAGTCACATACAGTGGAAATGGAGAATAAGGGCTTAGAATTAAGCAGGCATACTGACAGGCGGGAGAGGAGGTCTCACTACGCTTTATTTATATTTGCCATTTCAGCTATCTGTTCTAGAGGAAACGTACGGGTTGGCAAAAAGATTGGGGTTGACCGAGAAATTGCGGCGATATGATTTGAGGGCGCCTTGACAAATGAATTAAACAAGTGACCGGCGTCCTCCATTCACTTTCTGCAGGATCAGCGTGAATCAAAACCCCACAGCCCCCCCTTCCTGGTAGGAGGACTTCATCCCCCACACTGCCTCGGGGCCATGTCAGATTTACAGTTATCCATGACAGGCTCTTATCGGGGATTTGGAGCGGAGACTTTGCAGAGTCATCGAGAACATTGGCGGGGATCGTTTTGATCCCTTCCCGGAGAAACAGCGAGAGCCCAAGGTTGGAAAAGAACAGTTCACATGAGCATAAAAACACATGCACACACACTTTTACACAGTATATATATGTATACACACACACACTCTTGGTTGATAAGTCCAGCTGGGAACGCCGGGTTGCAAGACGATCTGTCAAATCAGCACTTGTCAAAAAAACAGCTGACATGAGTGGCTTTTGGGAAATGGGAAGAACCAAGAAAAAAAAAATACATATCCTGTATGACGCCATCAAAATATACTGGCTATTGAGCCAAGACTTTAAATTTGAATCTACATTCAGAGGATTCTGCAAAATTTTAGTACTATTAAAAATAAAGTGAGTTACATTTGTGATGCGATAAAAAATTTGGTTGCGCGGGCAGCCTTGGGAGGAGTGTCATGCTTCTCGTTAAAAAATGGTCGATGAAATAAATCATACTAAGCAGTTGCTCACATTTGATTGACATAGCAAAATGCCAGAAGGTGACCGTAACACTCCCATGATGAATGCCTGGAGTCATCAAAAGATTAATATTTCTGCTTTATTTTTGTTTTGTTAGTCATTAAAGTCGCATTACAAATTTTAACAATTTTGAGTGGCTGCAAAAACCAATTTGTGGTTTCGAATTGCATGAACTGTGTGTTGCGCTGTATTTTTGAAAGAGCAGTTGACCTCCAGTCAACAGATCATCATTTTCCAATAATTTTCTTATGATTTAACCTGCAAGGTTGTTTATTTTTTTCCCCCTCTTCTCTTTTTGAGGTTTGAAGGAGATTATTTTCATGATTCAATTTGTTTCCTGGGGCACAGTGCAGAAATAATTGGGTGTTAAAATGTAATTTCTAGGATGCCACGCACATAAATCAGGACTGCCCAAAAATACTAATGTCAGAAATCCATCAGATTCGCTGCAAAACACTTTTTTTTCCCCAAGTTCACCTCGGTTTTACAAAATCATCAGTTCAACACTGTTTTTTTCACAATACTGAACGCAGAACTTGTGGAAACTCATTTAATTTCCTTGCAGAATAAATATTTAATAGCTAATTGCAAGACACTGGTTGACAGGCCAGACAATTCTCTCAGATTTAAATAATAATTCCTCGCCAGCACATTGCCGAATACAATTTCCATTGCCATGTCGACTGGAACCAAATCAAATGTGTTGCGATATTCAGTCAACCTTGGAAAAAAAACTACTGTATTAATTAGCCAGATTGAAAAAATCAGAAATGGCTCATTCACAGATACATAGAATGATCATTATTTGCTATAGATGGTTGCAACAAAACTATGCCCTGATCAAACGAAGCTTCATATAGTTCAAAATATAACACCAAAGCAAAGCACCAAGAAACAGCAAATGGATGGAAGTGATTTTCTAAAAAAAAAATATCAGGAATTTTCACTATTACTGCCAGTTTTTGTTGTAATATTTGAAGTGGCTGGCAAATAAGCCGTACAAGTAGCACACTTTTCCTATTCTTGCGCATGAGCGGCAATAGATTCACTCAACCCCGCAGCCCGTGTTTAAAAGCTATTATTCATCGCTAGCAGGCCTTGGATGTGTTCACTGGTGTGTACTGTCTACTGCTTTCATGAAATGCATAAATAGCCACAGCAATCATGTTGCCCTTTTTTTTTTTTATATCATTGCCCCTGTACGGACGGCCCAGCTGAAGTGGAGAGGCTCAGAGGGCAAAGAGGAGGCCGGCAATTACTAATCCCGCACATTTGCCGCGTCACATCCCAGCAAGGGCGAGGGGGGTCCGAGCGGAGGGCGATGACGACCCTGCATGATGATTCAATTCAACCTCCATTCAACCTTTTGACTCGACTGACACTGATTGATGGACCGAGTTTACGCTCAGCACCTGCTTACAGCTAACCATATGAGGGTAAAGGCAACCAGACTTTGCTTAAGGCCTTTGAACGCACCGCTGTAATGCAAATGAATGATTCAACTCCTAAATATGAACGATGAAAATTAGCGATGCATGATAGCAAGGTTTACTAATTGCGGGGTCAAGGACGCAACATGAGTCGTGTGCTAATTTTCATTGGGTTGCTCTTCTGTCAGTGTGAAATGCTATAAGCTAGATTTTTTATGTTAAATCAGGCACACGTTAGCAAAATGTAATATTTTTTTCACTCATTTGCTGTCTTGCTTCATGGCGTCAACTATCTTCATCAACTATGAGGTCTTCCAGCATTAATCTGTTCAATGCGAGGAAATAGGAGTTCAGAACATTCAAGAAACAACAATTGGTCTCCTCAATTAAGGTTTATCACAGGAGCTGTCGCAAATTTGTAATTGGGTTTGCAAGAATAATCAGAACCTCACTTAAACAGCACGTCTGGTTTCATTAATGTTTTTTTTTTTTTTTTTTTTAGACAGGCAACTCTCTAACCCTGGTCTGAATGGGGCAGATAAGCCTGGTATGGAGTTTGATGGACGGAGCCTGATAGCTTGCGTCTGTCAGATAGCTCCCAAAACGAGCCTCTAAGGCAAAGTTTCCGTGCTTCTCAACCCCCGTGCACTGATTCATGACACGTAAGAATGGCTAAAGAGAATTTATGGCATTGGCCAATCGTCTCGTGCTTTTTTTTTTTCATTGCATGGCGGCTTAAATTTATGCAAGTTGAAGTCTGAACTCACACCTGTATTGAATAAGAAAAACAAGACTAAATTTTTTGTTTATTCTTTGATTAAGATGGAATATTGGCAATACCATGATAAGCACTGATCAACATTAATATAGTTTAAATCTAAACAATATTATCCATCCTTGAGTGCTTGGATGCTTTTACCTATGTGTGGTTGAATATATGTTAAATACAAGTATGTGAAATCACTCGATTATGAAGAAATAACATGATAACTTTACCTTAGGAAAGAAAAAAAAAATCACTGCACTGAAAAATCAAACAGTCTTAGTCCTTGATAACAGGGGATATTTTGATTCACGTGTTTTGTTTTTGGTTTCTTTTTGGGATTCAAGTCGTTTTCAGTTTACAGAAATGCATTATTCAGTGCGGAAAGAAACACAATCGATCCATCCAATGCCAAGACCATTCAAATATTGAATATAGTACATAAATAAGGGGTGAAACTGTCGTGTGTAACTCCAAAAAGCTTGTAAAATCAAATGTACGTCACTTCAGTTTACGCTGTAATTTAAATGAATATTTAATTAATATATTATTTAGAATTTATTTACTTTGAGTCAACTTATCATATTGAATTCATGCAATTCATAAATAAATAATAACAAATAATATATGTAAAAAAAACATACAAACAGGTAATCTATAATTATTTATTTTCCTCCTGTTAGAGAAGAAGAACGTAATCAAACAGCCATCCCAAGTACACGGCCATATCTCTTTCTAATCCCTCCTTCGAAGTCATCCCAATAGTGATAAAACATGTTGTAAAAACAACCTCAGGGCTGCCTTTATGTTTTTATTAGCGTTCATGTGTTTTTGCTGTGATAAAGTCGCTAAAATCATATTTCAGCCTTGTTGATGGAAACGCAAGTGACTGTTATACGGGCACGTCGTGTCATATTGATCGCCAGAGCCACTGAATCGAATTAATGTTGTTGTTTTTTCATGCACTTCTTCAATTGTATTGTGTAATATTCTATTGTTTATATATCTGTAGCCGTCCCATCCCGTCACGACTTAATGTAGACTGTATTACGTCATGCTAACTCTTGTTTAGCGGCTAAGCTAATTGTTATGACCGCTATCATTGCTCTCCTGATATCTCAGCAACCTTTTTTTTTTTGAATGTTTGGTCTTTAAGCGACAATGTTTGTGCCATCGCTGGCCTACTTATGCCACTTTGAGGATTATCAAGTCTTACATGTACCTAGGAGGCGTTAATCAGGCTGAGACGCGGCAAACTGTGAGCAAAAACATTTCCTTCCATGGTTCCCACACTAACAGGGATGGCCAGCAGCATCTTCACAACATGCTTGAAAGTGACGATTCCTGCTCGGATATTTCTCGCGGCATTGTAAATAGACAAATACTAGCATGTAGCATAAGTTGATTGACGTTAGCTGCGTAAACGTGAGCGTGAATGTCGGCATGTCTCACGCAAAGTCCTCTGAGATAATCTCAAAATCATCCGCTCTCCCTAATGAGGATAAGCGCTTTAGAAGTTAGATTGATAGATGAGTGCTCCTGAGTTGTCACTACCCGATGTTGACACTTGATTATTTATTTAAGTGCATTTCAGGTAATGGAAACACAATGTTACGGCTCACTTGGAAAGAAATCTAAATAGCCATGAATTGGAATTGAGCGCTTTGACCTGCGGTGTAAATCCAGCCTTTGATATGGGACATACAAAGCCTGTGGAGATATAATTGGACAATCACAAACCAACACAGGCAATCTAAACCAATTGATATCCAATTGC